>NC_053435.1:78343995-78643995 GCF_007990345.1 Gossypium hirsutum
GACGGCCTGCCCGCAAATAGATGGTCCAAACCTATAATGGTGACAAGAAACACGAGTGAGTTTATAACTCAGTAATCATAAGCAATGCACTACCATCCATCAATACACTATCACAAGAGGAAACAAAATGGAACGAGACAATTTACTCCATCCATACCGAACCATACCATAGTTCCTCCAACCTATCGATTCAGTTTCACATCAATTCATGCATTCACATTCCATATGCTCATCAATAGGACATTGAAACATTTTCATAAACCAATTTATTTTCGTTACCATCAAACGACTAAACGGCCTTTCACCCATCCTACGATAAATTTTATGTACGTGACTTCAAGTATGTTTGTCACATAGGTTCAAACTTACCGAGCTCAACACCAAGTATAAGCATAGCACCTATTAGCCATGTACTCAAGATACTTACCCGATCCGCTGTCTGCGATCGACTCAATAGTGTCGCACACATAGTGTCCATAATGATTCACGAATGTATATTGAGTCCGCACACTCAGTACTATATAATCAACTCGCACACTTAGTGCTACGTAATCAAATCGCACACTTAGTGCTACATAGTCAAACTCGCACACTTAGTGCCGCATGGTCAATTCGCACACTTAGTGCATCATATTCATTTCGCACACTTAGTGCAACATAGTCAAATCGCACACTTAGTGCTGTACAATTTAATCCCGCGCACTTAGCGCCAATCTCATGGTCATAAATGGTTATACCCGCACGTTTAGTGCCGAGATCAACAACTCAGTACATCTTACCTCTTTCTTTTCATTCAACAATTTCATCATCACATACGTACATGCATATATATATATGTATATTTATTCATTCCATTCAGCATCAATACATAAACATTATGACCATTTGAAATAATACCAACTACATGCTTAATGACTTACCTCGTGTTGGGTAAGACGGTTCCAACTCGGCTACTCAGTGATCTTTTCTTTGCCTTTATCGGATCTAGTTCCTTTTTGCTCTTGAGCTTAAGTTCAACAAAATTTAAAATAGTCATTAATCGACTATTCAAGTATTACTTTCAGAATAATATATATATTGATTTGACTTTCACACACATAGATTATAGTAAGCTTTATAATAATCAATAAATAACTCATTGGCAAATTTTCATTAATGTTTACAACAAAATCACATATTCACTACGAGCTGTTTTCCTGAGCAGTAGTCGCTAAATTGTTTATAACTGGAGCTACAAAACTCCAAATCACTAGCCGTTGATTTTCCCTGAATATAGACTCGTATATCTTCCATCCATCAAATTTTCAGAATTTTAGGCTTGGCCAATCAATACCAGATTTTTCTTAAAGTTTCCCCTGTTTCACTGTTTGACTATTCTGACCACTCTTCACTACGGATCAAATTTCTCATTTTACAGAATTCAAAATGTGTTGTATTTTATCTCATTTGAAACTAGACTCATTAAGGAGTCTAAGCATATAAATTTTATCTTATAATCATTTTTTTACAATTTATAATGATTTTCTAAATACAGGACAGGGAATCTAGTAGTCATTTTGACTCAGCCCCACAATACTTCAAATATCTCAAGATCGGGAACTCTTTTGTTTTATAGTTTCTTTTGTAAGAAAATATACTCTTCAAGCTTTAATGGCATAATTCACTCAGCTTCTAATTCAACTCCTACAAATTATGGCGATTTTCCAAAATCACCTTACTGCTGCTGTCCCCAAACAGATTATTACCAAATCAAATACTAACATTAGCATTTCACCTTAATAGCTAGCTTACCAAGCCTTAATTTAACATATAATTCACACATATCACATTCAGCTATATATACATTTATCATATTTCCATTTCAGCATATATAACTAACATTTATTCCGAAATTTTAATATCTAATTGCTTATAAACTTTCTTCGGATGTCGTCGACTAAATGATCGGCTACTCAACTACTTTCGATTTTCCCCGATCTAAATCCAATTCCTTGGTTTCTTGATCTTAACATATTCAAATAAATCTCATTTTAACATATTTTCATTCAATTTAGTCTAATAACGCATAAATGGGTAAATTACATTTTACCCCTAATATTTCGCACTTTCACAATTTAGTCTTTATTCCACAAAACACAAAATACACAAAGTTTGGTCACACTCCTTAAGGGCCGAATCTTCCTAGTACCCATATAAGTCCATACATTTCATTTATTTCACCTTTGAGTCCTTCAAAAATTTATTTTGTAATTTAGCCCTAACTACTCAAAATCACCAAAAACTTCAACACAAAACATATTAATCTTTAACATATCTTTCACTTTTCATCAACAACTATCAAAAAGCTCAAGCACTCATCAATGGCAAAACACAAAATCATCATCAATCCACAAATTGAACCATGGGTTTTTAGAACTCAAGTCAACTACTAAAACATGCATGCATCTCAAGAACAACATCAAACATACCTTAGTCTAGCAAACCACCATAGCCGATTTTCTCAAGCTCTTCCCCTTCCTTTCTTTCCTCTATTCGGCCAAAGGTGTTCAAGAATGAACACATTTTTTTTTGTTTTCTTTCTTCAACTCACGGCAACAAGGGGGGTATGGATGAGACCATTTTTTTTTTCATCACCCTTCCTTTCATTGTTTAATTACCATGCTCTTTATTTTATTTTTCTTAGCATACATCACTAGCATAACATGTTGGTGACATGTTTCCACCCATAGCATGGCCAGCCACTATGCTTTAATTTGGCTAATTTGACATGCAAGGACAAACACTTTCCCACATATATTAATGGGCCACTTGAACACTTGCCTAGCATATTTCTAAATTGTCTCACATAAGTCCCTACTAATAAATTCCACATACACTGACCAAATTAAAGTATGGAACTATCACACAAGCATTTACGCACATCATAAACACAGAATATAATCTTTAATTATTTATAAGACTCGGTTTTGTGGTCCCGAAACCACTTCCCGACTAGGGTCAATTTTGGGCTGTCACAACTCTCCCCCACTTAAGAAATTTTCGTCCCCGAAAATCTTACCGGTAAATAGGTTTGGATATCGTTCTTTCATCGAGCTCTCGGTTTCCCAAGTAGCTTCCTCGATCCCGTGTTTGAGCCATAACACCTTTACTAGCGGAACTCTTTTGTTTCGTAACTCCTTCACTTCACGAGCTAGGATACGCATCGGTTCTTCTTCATAACTCATATCGGCTAGAATTTCAACCTCTGATGGCACTTGATGTTCCGCTTTCACTTGTTGACATATTAAACATCTCGAAACAAAGTCGGAGATGTCTCGTTTCATACCATGCCACCAAAACCGACGTTTCAAGTCGTTGTACATTTTCGTGCTCCCCGGGTGAATTGACATTCGGCTACAATGGGCTTCGTTCAGAATCATCGGAATGAGTTCCGAATTCCTTGGAACACACAAACGAATTCTAAACCTCAAACAACCATCATCATCAATCTGAAACTCCGATTCCTTGTTCGGAACACACTCAGCTCGTTTTGCAACCAATTCATCATCGACTTTCTGGGCTTCACGAATTTGATGAGCCAATAATGGTCTGGCTTTTAATTCAGCTACTAACACATTGTCAGGTAGAACAGACAAGTGTACATTCATCGCTCGCAAAGCAAACAGTGATTTCCGGCTTAAGGCGTCCGCAACCACATTAGCCTTTCCCGGGTGGTAATCAATGACAAACTCGTAATCTTTCAACAACTCAAGCCAACGTCTTTGTCGCAGATTCAAGTCTCATTGAGTCATCAAATATTTGAGACTTTTGTGATCCGAAAACACATGGCACTTCTCACCAAACAAATAATGTCGCCATATTTTCAATGCAAACACAATGGCGGCTAGTTCGAGATCATGGGTCGGATAATTTCTCTCGTGTGGCTTCAATTGTCTTGACGCATAGGCCACAACTCGACCTTCTTGCATCAATACGCAACCCAACCCAAGTAGGGATGCGTCACTATAAATGACAAACTCTTTACCCGATTCGGGTTGCACTAAAATTGGAGCTTCAGTCAAATGAGTTTTCAGTTGATCGAAGCTTTTCTGACATTTCTCCGTCCATTCGAACTTAACATCCTTTTGAAGTAGCTTCGTCATTGGTGTGGCTATCATCGAGAAACCTTTGACAAATCGTCGGTAATAACCGGTGAGCCCTAGAAAGCTCCGGACTTCGGTAACATTTCTCGGAGGCTTCCAGTTAAGTATGGCTGAAATTTTGCTCGGGTCAACTCGAATACCCGATGCGGATACCACATGACCCAAGAAGCTAACCTCTCTTAACCAGAACTCACACTTACTGAACTTAGCATATAACTGCTTATCCCGCAAAATTTGCAACACTAGCCTCAGATGCTCAGCATGTTCGGTCTCATCTCTTGAATAGACCAAGATGTCATCAATAAACACAACTACGAACCGATCCAAATACGGCCTGAAGATCCGATTCATCAAATCCATAAACACCGCAGGGGCATTAGTGAGCCCAAACGGCATCACTAAGAACTTGTAGTGACCGTACCTCGTTCTGAAAGCAGTTTTGGGTACGTTCGAATCTCGAATCCGCAACTGATAATAACCCGATCTCAAATCTATCTTTGAAAACACCGATGCTCCCTTTAATTGATCGAACAGATCATCAATACGCGGTAACGGATACTTATTCTTTATCGTCACTTTATTCAGTTGATGATAGTCAATGCACAACCTCATGGTTCTGTCCTTCTTTTTCACGAACAATACTGGTGCACCCCAAGGTGAGAAACTCGGTCGAGCGAAACCTCTATCCGTCAATTCTTGCAACTGAGCTTTCAACTCTTTTAACTCGGTTAGTGCCATACGATACGGAGCGATCGAAATTGGCGTAGTTCCAGGTACAAGCTCAATACCAAACTCTACCTCCCGAACAGGTGGCAAACCCGGTAACTCTTCAGGAAAAACATCCGGGTATTCACAAACCACCGGCACCGATTCGGGTTTCTTTCTAACTCCTTGTCATCAAGTACATACGCGAGGTATGCTTCGCACCCTTTCCTTACATATTTCTGGGCCAACATTGCTGATATTACAGCTGGCAACCCCCTTAAGTCCGCAGACTCAACTCGGATTATTAGAGGGCATCTCTTACACACTTTATCAACAAGTACGCATTGACCCAAAGGGTTTGATACTCGAATTATGAGCTCAGTAGACTCAACAGGTAGAGTCTTACTGGTTGCTAAGGTTTCGCATACATATGAATGAGTAGAACCAGGGTCAATCAATGCAATCACATTAGTATCAAAGAGAGTGAAGGTACCAGTGATGACGTCGGGGGAGGATGCCTCCTCTCGTGCGCGAATGGCATATGCTCTAGCAGGAGTACGGTTCTCGGCTCGATCGGCCGTATCAGAGGCCCCCTCTAACTACCACCCCTGCCTCCTAAAATTCCCGGTGGTCTACCTCTAGATGTCACTCCACTAGGTCTTGCACCTTGAATCTTATTCTTCTCATCCAGCTCCGTGCAATCTCTAATGAAGTGGTCCTTCGAACCGCATCCGTAACAGGCCCTGCTAGTAGACTTGCCCTAACATTCACCTAGGTGTCGTCTTCCACATTGGGGACATTCAGGTTTCTCGTGACGATTATTGCCCACACTAGCTACCGAAGTAGCTTGGGAGCCCATCGATGGTCTTGCCCTGATGGAAATTCCCGCAGTCGCCCTCGACTTATTAATGTCCTCCCTGAACTTCTTTACAGCTGAGAACGGAGCTTTACCCGTCGATCTTTTACGATAATCTCTAGCTTCAAATTCAGCCTTCCTCTTCTCCTTTCCAAGTTCTTCTGCCTTGCAGGCTCGTTCGACTAGTGTTACGAATTCTTTTATTTCCAAAATACCCATTAGTAGCTTTAAATCTTCATTCAATCCTTCCTCGAACCTTTTGCTCATAGCAACCTCATCAGCTACACACTCCCGGGCATACCTACTGAGTCTTACGAATTCATGTTCGTATTCAGATACAGTCATACGGCCTTGCTTGAGTTCCAAGAACTCCTTACGCTTCTGATCAATGAACCGTTGGCTAATAAATTTCTTTCGGAATTCCGTTTGAAAGAAGTCCCAAGTTACTCGCTCGTTCGGGACTATGGAAATCAAGGTCCCCCACCAATAGTAGGCTGAGTCTCGCAACAAAGATACAGCACATTTTAGACATTCGTCGGGTGTGCATGACAATTCATCGAACACCCGAATGGTGTTATCAAGCCAGAACTCGGCCCTTTCGGCATCATCAGTTACTATGGCCTTGAACTCCTCGGCCCCACGCTTCCTAATCAAGTCTACAGGTGGCTTACTCAGCCTCACAGGATCAGCGACTGATGGCATTACAGGCTCTTGGGGTGGATTATTCAAATTTGGGAATTGTTGGACAGCCGGGTTGGTTCGGGCATATTGCGCGACCCACTCATTCATCATGGTAAAGAAGGCTTGTTTAGCCCCCTCACCTTGATTATTCGCAGATGACTGAGGTTCAACAGGCGGCGTCCTTTGTGCAGGAGCAGCCGCTACGCTCTCAACGTCATCCGCTACGGTTCTTTCTTCACCGGGGTCCATTTACTAATCAAAACAAAAACATTTCAACCGTCGGAAGTCATCACACATTTAAACATTAACATTCGGCATGTATAGCTAGACTCATACGCGCTATGGTAGTCCTAGAACCGACTAAACCATAGCTCTGATACCAATCAAATGTAACACCCCGAACCCGAAACCGACACCGGAGTCGAACACGAGGTGTTAACTGACTTTGACCCCTTATAAAATTTATTTTCCAGACACTGCCCAATCTGTGTACTAGTCGTTTTAAAAATCATATATTGAGTTTCGTAACTCGAAAATCAGTTTCGTAATTTTTCCCAGAAACTAGACTCATGTGCCCATCTATGTATTTTTTTCTAGAATTTTTGGTTGGGCCAATTAGTACAGTTTATTAGTCAAAGTCTCCCATGTTGCATGGGTCGACTACACTGACCTTTGTCCATTACGACTTGGATATCTCCCTGCACAGGGATTCAATACTGATGCCGTTTGTTTCTATGAAAACTAGACTCAGAGAGGAATCTGCAAATATATGTTACGACCCCTAATTATCTCTGGTTAATTTATAATGAATTTCCAAAGTCGGAGCAGGGAATCCAGAAACCGTTCTGGCCCTGTCCCACAAAAATCTTATTATCTCTTAATATACTGCCCATATGATCTTTTCGTTACTTCCTCATGAAAACAGACTCATCGAGCTTCGATTACATAATTTATTCATCAATTAATTCCACTCCTACTATTTTTAGTGATTTTTCAATCTCATGACACTGCTGCTGCCAGCATCTGTTACGAAAGTAACTAGGTCCATTTCATGCCTACCCTTGATCCAACTCAATCGAACATTCGTGCCATTTTCGCATGGCTTAAAGTTTACATGCCAAAGTTCAAACACAACGTAATAGCTTATACATGCCAAAATGTTCTTCTAAGCCAACTAAGAAGAAAGTACCAAAACTTGCTATCCGGTGTGATGACTTCGATGACGGCCTGACCCCGCAAAAATAGATGAGTCCAAGCAACCTATAATGGGTGACAAGGAAACACCGAGTGAGTTTATAACTCAGTAAGTCATAAGCAATGCACTACCATCCATCAATAACACTATCACAAGAGGAAACAAAATGGAACGAGACAATTTACTCCATCCATACCGAACCATACCATAGTTCCTCCAACCTATCGATTCAGTTTCACATCAATTCATGCATTCACATTCCATATACTCATCAATAGGACATTGAAACATTTTCATAAACCAATTTATTTTCGTTACCATCAAACGACTAAACGGCCTTTCACCCATCCTACGATAAATTTTATGTACGTGACTTCAAGTATGTTTGTCACATAGGTTCAAACTTACCGAGCTCAACACCAAGTATAAGCATAGCACCTATTAGCCATGTACTCAAGATACTTACCCGATCCGCTGTCTGCGATCGACTCAATAGTGTCGCACACATAGTGTCCATAATGATTCACGAATGTATATTGAGTCCGCACACTCAGTACTATATAATCAACTCGCACACTTAGTGCTACGTAATCAAATCGCACACTTAGTGCTACATAGTCAAACTCGCACACTTAGTGCCGCATGGTCAATTCGCACACTTAGTGCATCATATTCATTTCGCACACTTAGTGCAACATAGTCAAATCGTACACTTAGTGCTGTACAATTTAATCCCGCGCACTTAGCGCCAATCTCATGGTCATAAATGGTTATACCCGCACGTTTAGTGCCGAGATCAACAACTCAGTACATCTTACCTCTTTTCTTTTCATTCAACAATTTCATCATCACATACGTACATGCATATATATATGTATATTTATTCATTCCATTCAGCATCAATACATAAACATTATGATCATTTGAAATAATACCAACTACATGCTTAATGACTTACCTCGTGTTGGGTAAGACGGTTCCAACTCGGCTACTCAGTGATCTTTTCTTTGCCTTTATCGGATCTAGTTCCTTTTTGCTCTTGAGCTTAAGTTCAACAAAATTTAAAATAGTCATTAATCGACTATTCAAGTATTACTTTCAGAATAATATATATATTGATTTGACTTTCACACACATAGATTATAGTAAGCTTTATAATAATCAATAAATAACTCATTGCCAAATTTTCATTAATGTTTACAACAAAATCACATATTCACTACGAGCTGTTTTCCTGAGCAGTAGTCGCTAAATTGTTTATAACTGGAGCTACAAAACTCCAAATCACTAGCCGTTGATTTTCCCTGAATATAGACTCGTATATCTTCCATCCATCAAATTTTCAGAATTTTAGGCTTGGCCAATCAATACCAGATTTTTCTTAAAGTTTCCCCTGTTTCACTGTTTGACTATTCTGACCACTCTTCACTATGGATCAAATTTCTCATTTTACAGAATTCAAAATGTGTTGTATTTTATCTCATTTGAAACTAGACTCATTAACGAGTCTAAGCATATAAATTTTATCTTATAATCATTTTTTTACAATTTATAATGATTTTCTAAAAACAGGACAGGGAATCTAGTAGTCATTTTGACTCAGCCCCACAATACTTCAAATATCTCAAGATCGGTAACTCTTTTGTTTTTATAGTTTCTTTTGTAAGAAAATAGACTCTTCAAGCTTTAATGGCATAATTCACTCAGCTTCTAATTCAACTCCTACAAATTATGGCGATTTTCCAAAATCACCTTACTGCTGCTGTCCCCAAACAGATTATTACCAAATCAAATACTAACATTAGCATTTCACCTTAATAGCTAGCTTACCAAGCCTTAATTTAACATATAATTCACACATATCACATTCAGCTATATATACATTTATCATATTTCCATTTCAGCATATATAACTAACATTTATTCCGAAATTTTAATATCTAATTGCTTATAAACTTTCTTCGGATGTCGTCGACTAAATGATCGGCTACTCAACTACTTTCGATTTTCCCCGATCTAAATCCAATTCCTTGGTTTCTTGATCTTAACATATTCAAATAAATCTCATTTTAACATATTTTCATTCAATTTAGTCTAATAACGCATAAATGGGTAAATTACATTTTTACCCCTAATATTTCGCACTTTCACAATTTAGTCTTTATTCCACAAAACACAAAATACACAAAGTTTGGTCACACTCCTTAAGGGCCGAATCTTCCTAATACCCATATAAGTCCATACATTTCATTTATTTCACCTTTGAGTCCTTCAAAAATTTATTTTTGTAATTTAGCCCTAACTACTCAAAATCACCAAAAACTTCAACACAAAACATATTAATCTTTAACATATCTTTCACTTTTCATCAACAACTATCAAAAAGCTCAAGCACTCATCAATGGCAAAACACAAAATCATCATCAATCCACAAAATTGAACCATGGGTTTTTAGAACTCAAGTCAACTACTAAAACATGCATGCATCTCAAGAACAACATCAAACATACCTTAGTCTAGCAAACCACCATAGCCGATTTTCTCAAGCTCTTCCCCTTCCTTTCTTTCCTCTATTCGGCCAAAGGTGTTCAAGAATGAACACATTTTTTTTTGTTTTCTTTCTTCAACTCACGGCAACAAGGGGGGGTATGGATGAGACCATTTTTTTTTTCATCACCCTTCCTTTCATTGTTTAATTACCATGCTCTTTATTTTATTTTTCTTAGCATACATCACTAGCATAACATGTTGGTGACATGTTTCCACCCATAGCATGGCCAGCCACTATGCTTTAATTTGGCTAATTTGACATGCAAGGACAAACACTTTCCCACATATATTAATGGGCCACTTGAACACTTGCCTAGCATATTTCTAAATTGTCTCACATAAGTCCCTACTAATAAATTCCACATACACTGACCAAATTAAAGTATGGAACTATCACACAAGCATTTACGCACATCATAAACACAGAATATAATCTTTAATTATTTATAAGACTCGGTTTTGTGGTCCCGAAACCACTTCCCGACTAGGGTCAATTTTGGGCTGTCACATAAATCACTTCTTTGCACAATCCATTTTAAAATTTTCCAGGCAAGCTGGCTAACTGCGTCACTGTCACATTAAAAATCATATCTTGAGTTTCACAACTCGAAAATCAGTTTCGTGATTTTTCCCTGAAACTAGACTCATATGTCCATCTACATATTTTTTTTCTAGAATTTTTGATCTGGTCAATTAGTACAGTTTATTAGTCAAAGTCTCCCATGTTACAGGGATCGACTACACTGACCTTTGCGCATTACGACTTGGATATCTCCCTGCACAGAGCTTCAATACTGATACCGTTTATTTCTATAGAAACTATACTCAGAGAGGAATCTATACATATGTGGCATGACTCCTAATTATCTCTGGTTAATTTATAATAAATTTCCAAAGTCGGGACAGGGAATCCAGAAACTGTTCTGGCCCTGTCTCACGAGAACCTGAATATCTCTTAACATACTGTCCATATGTTCGTTTCGTTACTTTCCTATGAAAATATATTCATCAAGGTTCGTTTACATAATTTATTCACTATTTAATTCCATTCCTACTATTTTTAGTGATTTTCCAAATCTACATCACTGCTGCTGTCAGCATCTGCCTTTAAGGTAGACTTTACCTATTTCATAATTTCCATGATTCAACTAGCCCTTTTAGCATAAATAGCACAATTTATGATAGTGATTAACCATTCCATGGCCAATCCTTGTTAAGCATATCCACACCTCTCAATAACCATATCCATACCAAATGATTATAACATTATGCTCAAACATATATAAGCCATTTTCGCATGGCTATCCAAAATTATACAAGTCCAAAGGGGTCCATGACCCACAACAAAAAGGGTAGTCCTATACATGCCATTTCGAAGTTCAACCAAAATTGTACCAAAAGGGGGCTTTGATAGTGTGGGCGACTTCGACTTCAAAATCCCGTGTCCGATAGCTGAAGAGCCAAAATCTATAAAACAGGGAATCAAAGAAACGGAGTAAGCAATTTATGCTTAGTAAGTTTTGAGCAAGGGATTCCAGCACAACAAAGGTATAGCATTCATATAGCTAAACGGATAATTTCATATGCACAAATTTTCAATATCATACTTACTTCACATTACCAACCCTTTTATTCATACACAAAGATCAACTTAGCCATAGGCCGGTAGCTCATTTATCAACTGAGCGAATACTTATTTGTAAGGGCTCAACTAATTCAAAGCACATACGAAACATACCTCAATGTTGGGATGTTTCAAACGTATTAACTGAAATTTTTACAGCAAGATCATTTATTCCCAAATCACGTACCTTCGGAATTTAACCGGATATAGCTACTCGTTCAAATGCCTTCGGGACATAGCCCGGTTATAGTAACTCGCACAAATGCCTTCGGGACTTAACCCGGATTTAGTAACTCGCACAAATGCCTTCGGGCTTAGCCCGGAATTAGTAACTCGCACAAATGCCTTCGGGCTTAGCCCAGAATTAGTATCTCGCACAAATGCCTTCGGATCTTAGTCCGGATATGGTCACTTAGCACAAAGCCTTCGGGACTTAGCCCGGACATCATTCAAATAACCATGCACATTTAACAATAAATCATGGCACATTCGTATTTCATTTTCGTTAGCAAAACTCAAACACAAGACACTTATCATTCTTGCAATTTCGGCTCAATAGCCACACACAAAGAGCATGATTTTGATTTGCTTAAAACATGATCTAATCAAATCATAATTTAAGCTCTATTACTCAAGAACTTACCTCGGATGTTGTCGAACGGTTTCGACGGCTATTCGACCACTTTTTCCTTCCCTTTATCGGATTTAGTTCCCCTTTACTCTTGAGCTTAATTAAACAAATAAATTGATTTAATCATTTGAGCATCGAAAAGAGGAACACAAGGCACTTAGCCCATAATTATACATTAGACATTAAAGTCACATATGTACGGAATCATGAATCAAACTCAACATTTTAGCTAATTTTCCCCCTTGGCCGAATTTTCTAAGTCAAGCTAAAGCCATCAATAGGCTACATATGGCCGAACATACACATAACTTATGTACTTATTCATGTGGCCGAACATACATGTCTATGTTGGGGCCGATTGCAACACTTAATACATTCTACAAGTATGGTCGCTTGTATTGACTAAACACCGTTTTGTTTCAAGTTCAAAACTTGGCCCATACACATATATACACTAGTAAAGCATCCTCTCCCTTTCCATCAATTCAACACATGCATTACTCATTAATATACAAAAATTATATTCGGCCTTAGCACACAACTTGCTAGTCGATTCTTCTTCATCTAGCAACTAATGCACATATGTGCTCATTTGTTAGACTCTACTTCATCTAACAACCACCATATTTTCCCTTCTACTTCCTACCATGGCCGAATGCATCACAACACCATACCATTTCAATTTTTGGTCATGGTTAAACAAAGAACTTAATGTCTCACTCAAAAATGCTAAAAAGAAGATTCAAGAATCATCAATCCACCATCACATGCACCATTACAAAGCTTCGCTTTTAGCATGCAAATGATATCAACACCAATCCACCTTGGCCGAATATCAT
Source organism: Gossypium hirsutum (assembly GCF_007990345.1). Classification (NCBI taxonomy): domain Eukaryota; kingdom Viridiplantae; phylum Streptophyta; class Magnoliopsida; order Malvales; family Malvaceae; genus Gossypium; species Gossypium hirsutum. Next base: position 78,357,219 of record NC_053435.1, read on the forward strand.
CTCCGTGACATAGTAAAGATTTGAACCATGGGCTATTTAGAACTCAAGCTAACTACTAAAACATGCATGCATCTCAAGGACAACATCAAACATACCTTAGTCTAGCAAACCACCATAGCCGATTTTCTCAAGCTCTTCCCCTTCCTCCTTAAACTTTTTGGCCAAGGATGAACCAAAGGATGAACACTTTTTTCTTTTGTTTTTCTTTCTAGTTTCGGCAAAATGGGGGGGGACAACCACACACTTTTTTTTTCATCATATTCCCTTTCATTATTTTATGCCCATGCTCCTTATTTTATCATACTTCCCATGAAACACTAACTCAACATGTTTATGACATGTTCTTACCCATCACACTTGGTCTACCATGCTTGTCATGGCCGGCCACTACTAATTAAGGGGGAAATTGACATGCAAGTCCCCTTTTTTTATTTCATGCACTAATAGATCCTTATGCTTTGACCTATCACATTTCAAAATTTTCTCACATAAGTCCTATTTACTAAAATTCACCCACAATTAAACAAAATTCAAACACGAAATTTTCACACATCCACATGTACATATAATGAGCATCAATTATGACAGCTAATTATTTTTATGACTCGGTTTAGCGGTCCCGAAACCACTTCCCGACTAGGGTCAATTTTGGGTTGTCACAGTACCCGCTTCGAAAAATCAGAAAAAGGGCGTCTTTCTCGGGCCCTACCATGGAAATTCACCTCCCATACCTCCAATTTCGACCCAAAAATTAGGAGGAACTATTCTAAATCCTACGGGCCATACCTTTAGGTGTGGGCTGCTGCATTGACTGGACAGTGCTTGAACAAGTCCAGTTGGCTCACGATGTACGAGCACTCTTGGCAACCGATCCATGGGACCTCTTCTTTGCGATCATCGAGCTGACGTACCTTGAGCTCACACTTGAACTTTGCTCGACATTCCATGTTCAAGACGTCATGACCAACTTTAATGATCCTGGAACAGTCCGGTTTCATCTTAGCGGTTTAGTCAACCAGTTGAGTGTGCCCGAGTTCGGTATAGCTTTGGGCCTGTACACAGAGGAGTTCATCGATGAGAACGACCTCGACACTCTCCGTCACCACATCCACTACTCTCCCTCGAAATGCTGGTAGACTTTGGTCCCTAGTTTAGCCACCTACGACCCGAGCCACTCCAAGGTATCGACTCTCTCTCCCTCCTTAAGGTACCTACACCCCATCTTGGCACACACTTTGACAAGACGTCGAGAGAGCACCAGCGTCGTCAACAGTCACGACGCCTACTTTCTACGTAGCATGGCAAATGGGCATGTACTCGACCTCACCTACTTTATTGCCCTCGCCATTCGCCACCAGACGGAGCAGCATCGGAGGGGGGTCATCTCCATTGGCCCCTACGTGACTCGACTGGCACGGCACTTCGGGCTCCTCAACACAACAGCCCAATCATCCTCCCTTACTCTTATTGGCCAGATGTCCCTAGAAGGTATCTCGAGCATGCTTAGTATGAGGATGATCGAGAAGCACCGAGGAACCTACCCTCCTCAGTATCGCCTTGCCCAATCAGCCGATGAGGGAGCCCCTGAGGACATTACTGATGATGTCCCTCCACGTCATGAGGACCCACCGTCTCAACCACCACCACCCTCTTGTTCAGTTCATGCGGCGGCTTTATACGCTGACATCTCTGAGCGTCTTACCCGATTCGAGCAACAGTGTTTTCAGCGCTTCGATAACATTGATGCTACTTTACAGTAGATTTTTCAGCACTTCCACATCTTATCGCCACCCTCACCTCACGAACCACCTAGCGATGAAGATGTTTAAAAACTTTTATTTATTATTTTATGTTTTTATTTTTATTCTATTTTAAGACTACTTTTATTTTTCTTTAAGCTTATTTCTATTAGATTTTATAATTTTTATTTTTATTTTACAATTATCAATTTTGGCTATTCCATTACAAGTAATTATGCTTCCTTATATTTCCTAAAAAGTTTCTGATTCTATCACAGTTATAAAGAGCTCCTCAGCTCATCATCACATAGGAACTAAAAACTCCACCGGGAAAGGTTCTCCACGACTGCTATGTCCTGATCGACTGTGAACATAGCTACCACCAGATATACTATTCTTTTGGCACAGGACTTATGGACTAATGAATCTCTACCACCACTGGAGTATCCTCCTCCACTCTCATGCTGATTATTCTCCAAAACTCCAGTTCAAAGAATTCATTCATCATTCAGGAAGTTTCACTTCTCTCCTTATCTTATGATTATAAATCTATCTTTTTCAATATATCTACCTTTGTACATTGAGGGTAATGTACATCTTAAGTATGGGGGGTTTTATATCAGAAAAATCCCTAAATTTTGTTTTATTCTCATGTGATCTTCTCATATCATTATTAGAATGAATTCCAATTAGTCTATAATGTTTATTGATATATCTTGAATTAAAACATAGGCATTTATGCATTGATTGTTTAAACTCTAAGGCATTAGGAAATCAAGCATGATAAGTTGATTTTTGAAGAATTAAAAACTTTTAGGTTATTTCCCCAAGTTTAGGTATTATTTTGAGTTGGAAGTCACAAGTTTAAACATAAAAAAAACCATAATTTTTGTGAGATATTGAACCTTTAGAGCATCTATTATTTCTTTCATGCTCACTTTCATTATGAGTGCGTCAGTATTGAATTGTCATTCTAGAACTTGCTTGATTATGCATGTCAAGATTACACCATTTGATTTGATATGTCAAAATGATAAAGGCACTTAGGTTTAACCAACTCACCCCATAAAAGCCTACCTTCATAATTAACTCTTAGTGAACCCCCTTGAGCCTAACAACCCATTCATTGATTTACCCTCAATATTAACCCATAACTCATTATTGTTGAAATCCCCTAAATTAATTTGATCCCTATTTTTTTCGAGATTTGAGTTGGAATAGTTGCTTAGCTATGTTTTATTCTATTCTGTAATTTGACTTGTTTTGAAAAAAAATACATGTATACATATTAGTAGTAGTGATCTTCTGAGCTAAAGAAATTAAATTCCATATTCTGAGAAAAAGCTTTGTTGTACGCAATTGATGACTAGTCACTTTTTTAGAGAGGCAATTTTTCAATTCAATCTCGATTCTAACCCTTTCTTTCAGCTTGTGACCACACCCTCTAACCAAAGCCACGTTACAACCCTCTAAAGAACTTTTTATTGATTTTTCATCTCAATTTATTGTAGTGGAGATTTGATTTTCATGCAAGCCTATGGTAATGACTTTTCCTTATTGACTATTGAGTGCTTCATTTATTGTACTTAAACACCTCGAGTGATATGAGTGAATCTTTAGTGAGGATGTGAAACTCTGTGATATTTTGAATCAAAGGTAATTACTTAGATGAGGGGAGACACCTATGTTTTCAAAATAAAATGCTCAACTTGGAATGTTTGAAACTTTGATGTTCTTTCAGTTGAATTTTCAATGTATGATTACCTATGGATTATTTTGAGATATTATCGATAAAAATTATAAGTTGAGAATAATTTATTTTGATTATGAGTTGAGGATTTTGCTTGAGGACAAGCAAATGCTTAAGTGTGGGGGTATTTGATAAACCATAATTTATACATATTGCTATCCCATGCTTAGCACATTTTATGGATGATTTTTCCTTAAAATTGGTGAATTTGATGCTCCTAATGCCTTAATTTCATGTTTTATACTTAGGTGAGCATAGGAGAGTGAAAAGAACGAGAAACGAGCCAAAAACGGAGAAAATGAGCCAACGTACGAAATCAACATGGCCTGGACTTCCTCACACGGGCAGACCACACAGCCGTGTCCCTTTGGCAAGGTCAAAGCACAATTTATAGGGGTAGATCACATGCCCGTGCCCATTTAATAGCCTTGACCACGGTCTTAAGCAATCACACACGGGCGTGGCATACGGGCATGTCCCTACCAAGCCCAAGTTTAGTCCAATTCAGAAAAGCCAATTTTAAGGGCTCTTAGGCATTCCAAAGCCTATTTAAACACCTGAGGAGGCACTTAGACAGGGTACGGAGAGAAGAAAGCAAAGAATTGCTCAAGGAAAGCCGATCGATCCATCTCAGAAGCCGGATTCACCATCAAGACTGAATATCTCCCTTCAAATTCCCTCAAGAGTTTTGGGTTTTCTTATGTTTTGTTATTTTTATTCTTTTGAGATGATTTCTTTCATTAGTATGAACTAAAACCCCTAAATACCTAAGGGGGATGAACCTAAGACGGATCTTGTTATTATTATCTGAATTGTATGATAAATATTTGACTTGTTCTTAATTATGTGTTCTTAATTCTTGTTTTGATATTCCAGGATATTGATTCAAGTTAAGCTCTTATTCAGAGGAGGAATAGACCCTGTCTAAGAGTAAATTTGTCATAATTAAGCAGATTTGGTTGCACACCTAGAGATAAGGTGACAAGATTTTGCCGGATTAGGGTGAAACCTAATAAGGGGATCCATAGATCGAGTTAATGCAACCCTAGGGCGTTAATTAGAAAGAGAATTCAATTATTCAAACTAGGGTTAGACGTTGTTAGTCTCGAGAGAGATAATAATATAACTTAGGGATCTCTACGGAACAAGTTGAATGAATAAATCGTCTGATTCAGAGTCAAATAACAAGTGAAGTCTAGGTAGATTTTTCCTTAGGTATTGTCTTAATCAATCGAGTTTTCCAAAAAGTATTTTCCCTAAATTTCTTTTATGTGATTTCTTAGTTTAGTTAATTAGTTAGATAAACAAAACCCTTTTATTTTTTAGGCTAGATAATAAAAAGAAAGTTGATACTAGTACTTTTGGTTCCTTTAGGTTCAATAATCCGGTCTTGCTAAAGCTATACTACTGTTCAATAGGTACACGATTCATTATAAATATTTAAAACCTGTCACGAATATCACGTATCAATGGGACACTGTGTAACACCCCAAACCCAGCCTGGACGTTACGGCTGAATCTGGCATGTCACGTCGAAACTTTGTTCAAAAATCAATCTTGTCGATAAAAGTTTATTTCTAAGTTTCAAAGCCCTTATTATTATTGTCGTTTCATCAAGACGTTTGCTTAAAATTTGTGTTTGTTTTATTCAGTTATTTAAAAAAAATGCGGAAGCTTCTAAAGTTTGGATTTGAAACGTGTGATTTTCTTGAAAATGTTTATTATTTCGAAAACCCGTTATCCTATTCTAGCAGTTTGAGATAATAAAATGAAAATCTAATTAGGAAAATTAAAACTCTTAAATGGCCTTACTACATAAATAAAAACCGAAACTGAAATTTTGAAATAATTAAAATCAAATCCAAATAACAGTATTCATGTGGCTACCTCTAAGTCCCTCGCAGCTCCAAATCGTCTATGACTGGGGATTACTTGTACAGTTAAAAGAAATGGTGAGTTTGTGAAAACTTAGTGTAAAATCCCCTAACAGAAAACAAAAATCAGAATATGCAAAATAGTCTAGGCCGTAACCTTATTCAATAACAGAGCAGTCTGGGCTTTAGCCCTGTACAGCAGTAGAGTTGGCCCAAGCCCAAAACAGAATCAATACAGAGCAAATAAGTATCCCAACCCAATCCAACTAGCACACCACTATTACCAGCCAACACACCATGTGGGGATTTGATTGACCCACCCAACCAACAAATCAATAATGCAGCGAAGCTGCTAATAACAGAAAACATGGCGGAGCCACTAGAATCAGAATGCGTGGCAAAACCACTAGTACAGAACTTCCTCCAAATCAGTCCCCAACCCATGCAGAATGTCATGTCATAAATATATTGTGCATACAAAAGATCATACTCAGACACAGTCATACGTATACTAAATACTCATCAGTCAACCTACCTCTAGGGTGTATAATGGTCATTTTGACAAATAAGGTAAAATGGTAATTTTACCCCTTATGGGTATTTTGGTCATTTAGCTAATTTTAGTGTCTTGGTACATATTATGACCTCTTAGAGGATCTACTGTTGCCTCGAGCTACTTAGATAACCTACATGGCCAGAATAGTGGATTGGGCCCAAAACCCACTTTTAGGCCCAAGTGGGCCCATACGCTCGTGTGGCCCATCTAGCCCAAATTCAGACACAGCAACGTGAGCCTTATAGTCCCGTAAGACCATTGGGCCCACACGACCCATTTCGACCCATCGAGGCCCATAACGGCCTAAGTCCACGGAAGCGCACGTGGTGGACTCTTTAGCCTATCACCCACGTTTTGTGGGTTCGGATCACCCCACATGCATTCGCACGCTCGTGAGGCCTCGAATACCGACATTTCGGAATTTTGACTTTTCAGCTTTTGCCGAATCACAGTTTAACAAGGGTGTGATTACACACCTCTTTTGGCTTTGACAGTAATTGAGTGGTGTACGATTACACACCTGTTCGTGAAAGCCTACGAATCACCCCTTGAACACCAACCACGATTAGATGATCTAGAATAATCCCTCCAAAATCGTCGGCCAAAACAACCCTTGCACCCTGGCGATTAACTGCACTATAATGGTTTCTTGTTAAAAGAATATTTCCCTATAACCCATTTGAGTATTCGTTCAATACCTAAAACAAGGTGTCAAGTTTACCTTAAATGAATGATGAGAGATAGAAAGTTCTAAGGCTTCACGATCACCTTACTCCACTGAGATCCCTAGAACATCGCATAATGCACCACGAAGAACGAATAAGAATTGAAATTAGCATAGACAAGAGGAAAACATAATATTCGGCTTCCCCAAAAGTAAAGTTTCAATAAACAGATTGAATACATACAGAATTGACCGAATAGCAAAAGGGAATCTTACGAGTATTTACCAATTACCAAAATATTTATGAAACCAATACCACTACACTCCAGCATACCAAAACAATCCCACAACACCGAGTGGTAAACAAGAAACTAAAGGAGAATAAGAAGAAGAAGAAATGGTCGGCTCAAAGAAAGGTTAAATGAAACTAAGGAGAAAAGAAGCCAGAAACATCAAAAGACAAAACCCGAAATGTCAGAGAGGAAAATCGACTCTTACACACTCACAAATTGCCGAAAAAACACAAAGTGAGTTCTCTAGCCAAATTTGCACGATCAAATTCACCAATTCGGCTACAACTCCTCCCCTCTCCAACTCCACGATTTTTTTCCCCTTATCTCTCCACCTTTTTCTCCTCCAAATCCCCAACAACCAACATCTTATCCCATAATACTCTCCCCCTTTTACCAAGTCTACAACTACTCCATAGAGTTCGAATCCACCACAAAGACTTGCTACCCAAGTAGCAAAATAAAATCCCCTTGCTTACTAGAAGATTCGAACTCCTGCTCTCACCATGCCCAGTCATGCCACTTGCCACCAAGCCACAAGATTTCTTGTGTCACAAAACAAACACAACTTAATCTATGCCCTATAAGCTAACATCTAGGTTTCCAAAAGAGTAAAAATCAAAATTTTCCAAAGGCCATACTTGAACCCAGGCTTCCTAAAAACCCCCAAACATACCCAGATTACTTGACCAACAAAGCGAACATGATATTTACGTTAAAGCTTGCAAAAACAAAGACCCTAAATTTTTGGGGTGTTACATGCTCATAAGAGTTGTGGTGTGTCTACAACATATGCAGAATCACAACGAATCGGGATGCTCAAAAAAGCTATTAACGCTAAGCTCACAAGAACCATATAACAGGAAGCTCGAGAGGGCTAATAGTGAGACGCTCTTTTGAGCTGTGGTGTGTCCACAACCTATGCAGGACCACAACCAATACGAGAACCCTGTATCCAATCGAATTTCATCTATTCAAACGGGAATTTATACTTATCAATCATTTTCAGATATGTAAATACTTTCATATACATGACAATAATACACTCACATACATACAATTCAATTTAACACATATAAGTTCTCAATTTAGTTACACGAACTTACCTCGACAATGTTCGTGAACTTGTATGCTACTACTTCGTTACTTTTTTTTCCTTGATCTAGCTCCGTAATTAATACAATTCATATTCAATTCAATTCAATTCACATTTTATGCAAAATTACCATTTTGCCCCTATACTTTTAATTAATGACGATTTTGTCCCTAGGCTCGGAAAATGAAATTCATGCAATTTAATCCTTATTCCAAGCTTAACTTATTTTTACATATAACATTAACATCCCAAGTATTTCATAAAATTCAGAATTTTTCCATGAATTTTACAACTTTCCAATTTAGTCTTTTTCTTTAATTAATTTTCCATGGATGAATCATCATACTTATCTACTAACTTCTCTTAATGGTCTATTTGCCATATAAGGGCCTCCAATATTGAATTCCATAACTATTTGATACTTATCGCTACTAGAACTCAACTTTTGCATTTTATGCAATTTGGTCATTTTTTTCAAATTAGACATGTAATCGGTAAAATTTTCTTAATGAAATTTTTATATGACATTTCAATCATAATGCAGACCATGAAATAATATTAAAATAATTTTCCTTACAGACTCGAATTTGTGGTCCCGAAACCACTATTCCAGTTTCACTGAAATTGGACTGTTACAACATGGGGGTGGTCAACGGTTATGCAATGGATGCCTACTTGGTTCAGCTTTCGGTGGGGGTTATGGTTGTTCTGGTTATGGGTGTTGGAAGGGTGAACCACCTTGATAGAAAAAAACTGCGGAGGTGTTTGTATCACCCATGGCGGAAGTGTTTGAATCTCATAAGGTGATTGGGATTGGAAATGAGATGAGCTCTCCGAAGGTGCCTCACGCGATCCCTCTTGGAAAGATAGCCTATATATCCTTGGTTGAGTCGGAGTCATCGGGAAAGGAGATGCACTGGGCCATGCATTCCAACCTGGCATAGGACTGGTAAAAGGAAACATATAAGGGTTTGGATACATATAAGGGCTAAAATACGCACCTGGCATAATCCGAAGGGGCTGTGGTGTGGGCGTCGTCACTTGAGGCATAGGCATTGGACCTGGTGATTGCGTGGGCGCTATTGACAGACCCACCTCGTCAGCCTTTCTCCTTAGATTTAAAGGGCTCCGCCGTTCCTTTTTGACAAAGATTTGTCGACACCTGTGCTCTTTGGAGAGCAAATATGGCTTTCTATTGATCTTAAACCATGGCATGTAATCCAGCTCACACACTAACTCTAGAACGATGATCGATTCACGAGTAGGTATATAATCATATCAAATTTCCCACATTTTGATATAATCTGAGAAGAAGACCGACCAATACGTATTGGTCATCATAAGTCAATTTTGTGCTCTCCATCAAGCACCTCAGGTGCCATGAAAATCGATTATCGAAATCAAAATTACCGCAACACTCTATCTGTCTGGTGCATCTAGACAGTAGCGCAGTTGATCAATGGGACCCTAACATGCCAGTGTTTGGATTCTGTAGGAATTCATCTGGAATTACTACCCGAATTGTTGGATCCTTGTATGGTGTCCATTGAAACTATATGAATGTGATAAAAATATTAGTTATATACATAATACGAAATACAAAAATGTCTATGGTATGTATACATATTTCATTTATATATATACTTACATGCGCTTCCCACCATTAGTCTAATAGAAGCCGTATATCTTCAAGAGCGGTAGGTATTCTAACATAACTCGCCAAATGGTTCCACCTAATTAAATAAAATTTTAGCATAAAATTATATTTTAAATCTATGTAATAATTGTAAAATATAATATAAATTTTACCTCATTAAGAATGGGAATGTATACGGGTGATTCACCCGATGACATAAAAATGGAAAGGAAAACTGAACCCATGATTGTAGCAGTGATAGACAACCTCTGATTTTAGCTTTACTTGGTTGCGCTACCTGGCACATCTCCCAGTACAATGTCGAAAACACAACAGACCTCCAGTTGAGTTTTCCAGCTGCTCTAAAATCTACAAGTTTCAGTAGCCACCCCAGATGTACGAGGTTTCGTGACAAGTCTGGCATCAGATAACCTCAAATGATCTCAAGGATGTATGCCCGAGTGTATCGTATTATTTCTATGTAACAACCCAGATTTAACTAAATCAGAATAGTGATTTTGGAACCACACATCTGAGGTCGTAAAATTATTTTAATAGTATTTTATGTGTTTACAGCATGATAGCATGTACGTGTGAAAGTTTTGTGATTTAATTTTATCGATTGGATGTCTAACTTGATAAAAGGACTTAATCGCGAAAAATGCAAAAGTAGCATCCTATAAGTTAAAAGTGCTTATTTGCTATGGTTTATTAAATGAAAGGTCCTTATGATGAAATTAGACCATTGATAGTGGGAATTGACATAAATGGGCATTAAATGGATGATATTAAATGTTTTATAATATGGTTAATTTAGTAATTTAGTTATTAAAGATTAATAAAATAAAATAAAATAAAATAGTCCATCTTCACTGAAATTAAAAGAGAAAGATGCTTGGGTGGCATTTTAGGGTTTGACACTTGTTCATCTTGATTGAGGTATGAAATTTTTTTTGGTTTTTAATGATTTTTATGTTTTTGTGATCGCTGCTTCGTATTCTAGCTAGCCCGTACCCTAATTTCTGAATTAGTTGATCAATTTGTGAGTTTCCATTGATGATAGCTTGATGTTTTTGAATGTTGAAGATGGAAAATGATTAATTGTTGATAGATTTTAATGTTTTGTAAAGTGATTTATAACAAAAAATGTCAAACAAGGATTAAATTATGAAATTTGTAAATTGAAGGGTTGAAATATGAAATAAATGAAAGTTTTAGGCTGCTAGGGACTCAAGTATAAATCGGATAAGCATGGGTTAAATTGAATTTTGTAAATTTTGTGTATTTGTAAATTATGGACTAAATTTTAAAAATATGAAACTTTAAGGGCTAAAGTGAAAAAATGCCCAAATAGGTATTTTTGGATTAAATTAAATGTGTTTTTGAATAAACAAGTTGAATTTGATATTATATAGATCGAGAAAAGAGGAACTCGGACTTAGATCGAGGCAAGAACAAAGTACTCGATTAATCGGCTAGTTTCGTTGTTTCTACGACCGAGGTAAGTTCATATGCAAATAAATGTCTTTAAATTGATTTATAACTATTTGCTTGTCATTGAATTGCTATGAATGTTGAATGAGCAAATACGAGCAAGAAGACGAATTTATGATATCCGAAAGTCCTGTACAAACCCTAGAAATAGTATAGGATACGAATGTCATGACATTAGGATTACTGAGATGTGATTACATGTAAGAATATGTCTAGGGCATTGGCATTGTTTGGTGATTACATGTAAGACCATGTCTGGGACATTGGCATTGTATTGTGATTACGTGTAAGATCATGTCTGGGACATTGGCATCGTTATTCGATTTCGTGTAAGACCTTGTCTGGGACAGTGGCATTGATATGTGATAACATGTAAGACCATATTTGGGATATGGCATTGTACGAGCTATTGTGATTTTCGAGTATCCTTAATGATTCTGAATGGTTCAATGGGTAAAGTCAAGTCGAGAAAGAATGTGTGAATGAGTTAAGTGATTTAGGTACGTACGAGATTCATATGAGTATTGAAACGAGAAGTATTTGATGAATTCAATTATGATATTGAATATGTGTACAAGGAGAAAAGTTTGTGAACTTGTGTGTGTTTAGCTATGCTTAGCATATTTGAATTGATATTTAAATATTCATATGATGACTTTACTTGCATATGGCTTACTAAGTTTTTAAAGCTTACTTTGTGTGTTCATTCCCTATTTTATAGATTATCGAAGCTAGCTCGAACTCGGGGATCATCGGGAACATCGTCACACTATCAATCATCTTGTTGGTACTTTTGAAGCTTTGTATATATGGTATATGGCATGTATAGGCTAGTGTCGTTTTGGTATGTTTTGAGTTATGATTTAGCCATGAGATTTGGCTTGTAAATGTTGGTGTGTATTTGGCCATATAAGTTGGCTTAATTCATAAGTTTGATAAGTTATTTATGATACATATAATGTCTTATGTTCGGGTAAGATTAATATGGATTCATGTGTTTGCTGGATGAGTAATTGATTTGGATAATTATCAATGATGTATCATGATTGAGAAATGGCATGTTGTGAATTGGTTTATTGATGATGAAATGGTATATAATGAGGCATAAAATAGTTGATAAGATGATAAGAAAATGCATATAGAAGTTAAGGTTAAGACTTGTTGTCTTGGTATGTTTTTGTTTATGATTTTATGGGTTGATTGATTGGATTATAAATGACATATTATGTGTATGAAATAGTATGTTTTGGCTACCTTTGAATGTATTGATTTGGTACAAATGTGGCGGTTAAGGTATACTTGAAAAAGGGTGCGAAATGTAGCTTCAACCAAGCCTAGTTTCACTCCATATGGTCGAGCATTGGCTTGACTGTGTGTGACACATAGCCTTGGTACACGGTCGTGTGTCCCCTGGGGTAGCCCTTCGAATTATGTTAGTATATCCTATAGGTTTGACATGGCCCAGACACATGGGCATGTCTATTGGCCGTGTGTGACACATGGGTTGGCACATAGGTGTGTTGCTGGCCGTGTGACCCAAGTCAGTAACCCCTCTAGTTTTTCCACGGCCATGGCACATGTACGTGTAACACCCCTTACCCGTGTCCAATTCCGGGACAGGGAACTAGGCATTACCGGACATGTACTCAGACATTCATGCAAAGCCGGTCATACATACGCAATTCGTCCCTTACATGGGCTTACGAGGCCCAAAACATACATTGGGGGTGGTTCAGGACTAAACCGAAAACTTTTGAAAAACTTTAGGTAACTTAACAATTTTCTCGTCTTAGAGAGTCACACGCCCGTGGGGGTAGGCCGTGTTGTCACACAGCCTGTTTGGCTTAGGACACTCCCGTGTCCTCAACCCGTGTAACTCTCTGACTATTACGTCATCATCAAAATAAGGTCACAAGGCTTTATCACACGCCCGTGTGTCCAGACCGTGTGGTACATTAAAAATAAGTGAATTTTTCATAAAATGGTGCAGCCTTCACACAGCCAAAACACATGCCCGTATGGGTAGGCCGTGCTTCTCATACGGCCAAGACACATGCTCGTGTCTTAACACGTGTGTTTACTATTGGGCATACTGACTTGTAAAACTAGGGTACAGGGGACACACAGCAATGCAACATGCCCATGAAGGTAGACCGTGTGTCACACGTGGCCTAGACACATGCCCGTGTGTTTACCCTTGTGGACAATTTAAAGGCTATTTTCTAAGCCAATTGCCTCCCTCATTCATCCACATACTCAAACATATTTCATAGCATGCAACATAGCATATTTAAACACTTAATATCCAATGCCATGACATTTTCATGCCTTCAAAATATCATCCTAAAGGATATTCAATTAGTCACACTATTTAGAAGCATTGCATGCCAATTTCATGCATAACCAAATTTGTTATCAAAATTCCATAATACATATTCATGACCATGACCATCTTAAGTCATTAAGTCATTTCTTATCTCCTAGCATCTATTCCACACCTCATCATTCATTCACCAAGCAATAACATATCACATCATCAAGGCATTAGCACATGCATGCATGAGTATTTAGATTACAACCCAATAATAAAATATAAGCCATATCACATGACCATTACAAAATGAATCATCAATATTAGAGGCCTTTAAAACTTGGTCAAATTTACATGACACATATCACAAAATAAACAAGTCCCCTATACATGCCATACCCAAGTTATCAAATTCACTATACCCAATATTCTTTTGATAGTGTGATCGAATACTTCGACAGCTTCTGATCCCCGAGCTAGCTTAGCGGAACTACAAAGGATGGAAAGGATACGGGGTAAGCATTAAAGCTTAGTAAGTTCAAATACAAATAATGTGCAATGATAGTAAGCAATTATCATGCAAAGACATAATAACATAGCCATAAAGATTATTCATCATTCAAGTATTTTGACTTATTATCAAGTGTTCATATATAAACTTTCTCATCATAATTCATCCTTTATCAAGGCAAGGGTCTTGAGTTTAGCGTACATACCTATATTTATCCGTAGTATATCATATGATCATGTCTTCTTTAACATGCCCTCATTGGGACTTTCATCACCTCATCCATTGCATTACCCGTTGAACACTCAGAATACTATTGGATACACGGAAAACTTGCACATAAGTGCCACATATACATACGTAGCCAAAGCTACCTCATAACATGTAACGCTCGCAATGGAGCTACTCATGAGTCTGCTTACATAAGCTATCAGTCAAGGTGTAACTACACGGGCTTCTCACACAAGCTGTCAGGTATCTGACGTACTCAAGACTACCTAGCCACCAGTAGAACACGTACAAGACCAACGCCCAGAACCCAATTACATGTATCGCATCCATCATGAACTCAGACCAACTCAATAAGTTCAGATGCCACATATATATCACGAACCCAGACCAACTCAATGAGTTCAGGTTTCTAAATTCCCAGTGGCATGTCACTTGTATCATAAACTATTCCTAAGGTTCAAATGGGATTCTTTCTCACATGTACATAACATCTCCAGTACACTTGCTCGTGATGTCGTGGATAACGATCATAATATCATTCGTACTTACAACACCATCATTAGACATAACATACATAATAATAAAAAAAATATTTTCCACATAATATCAACACATCAAAACATACTATATTGTCACATTATTTACACATGTACTTACATCGGTACAACATGATGATAAACGAGCCTATCGTCGAAAACTTTATTCTTCCTTCGATCAAGTCCCGAATCACATTTTTCTTGATCTATAATGCCAAATTTAGCTTGTTTAATAATCACATTGTTCAAATCGAGTCGTAATTCATACTTTAGTGAAATTACTCTTTTACCCCTAACTTTTCACTTATTTACAATTTAGTCCCTAGGCTTGTAAAATGAAATGCATGCTTTTTCTTTGTTACCCAAGCCTAGCAGAATTTTCCTTGTACTTATAACAGCCCATATTTTCATCAAAATTATTTTTTTATCACTTATTTTACACCTCTTTTTTAGTGGTTTTCATGAAAAATCATTTTGTGAAAGATGTTTATCACACACTAAACTCTCATATTTCTCCATAAATCATCAAAATACATGCACGTCACACATGGGTAAATTTTCATACATAAACCCTACTTCAAAATAAGGGTGGAAATAGGTAAATCAAGCTACGAGGACTTCAAAAATGTAAAGAACATTAAAAACAAGCTAGGGAACACTTATTATTGAGTTTGAAAAGATGAACAAAACCCTAGCTATGGCCTCTTGAAATTTTTGACAATGGGGGAGGAAGATGGACACAAATTTTGACTTATTTTCTCCTTTCATTCTTTTATTTACCAAATGACCAAAATGCCCTTAAGGCTTTTTTTTCAAAATTTTCCTATACATGCCCATTTTTGTCCAAACTTTTAAAAATTGGTCAAATTGCTAATTAGAGCCTTTTAATTTATAATCTAAAGCAATTTCATGCTAAAATCTTCTAGAGCACAAGTTTTGTATATTATTCAATTTGGTCCCTAAAGTTTAATTAGACATTTTATGCATAGAATTTCTTCTTGAAAATTTCACACAAGCATGCATACATATCATGGACCTCATAATAATCATAAAATCATTATTTCTATCTCAAATTTCTGGTCTCGAAACCATTTTTTTTACTAGGCCCTCATTTAGGATGTTAAAACTCTCCCCCCTCTAAGGATTTTCGTCCCCGAAAATCTTATCGGTAAAAAGGTTTGGGTATTGTTTCCTCATAGCCTCCTCAAGCTCCCATGTAGCTTTTTCAGCCCCATGTTTTTCCCATAAGACCTTCACAAGAGCAATACTTTTGTTTCTCATTTGCTTGACTTCTCGATCCAAGATCTTAATCGGTTCCTCACCCTAAGTCATAACTGGTAGAATTTCAACCTATGTCGGAACAATCACATGTGAAGGATTAGATCTGTATCGGCACAACATGGACACGTGAAATACATTGTGAATCTTTTCTAACTCAGATGACAAAGCCAATCGATATGCTACCGGACCTATCCTTTCGGTAATCTTATATGGTCCTATAAAACGAGGACTCAACTTACCTTTTTTACCAAACCTCAAAACCTTTTTCCATGGAGATACTTTCAAGAATACTTTATCACCGACTTGATACTCAATTTCCTTTCTTTTCAAATCTGCATACAACTTTTGTCTATCCAATACCGCTTTCAAACAATCAAGAATTACCTTCACCTTTTTTTCGGTTTCTTTAACCAAATCAACTCCATGAATCTTATTCTCCTTAAGTTCAGTCTAGTACAAAGGTGTATGACATTTACGTCCATACAATGCCTCATAAGGTGCCATTTTCAAGCTCGACTGATAATTGTTGTTGAAGGCAAATTCAGCCAGCGATTTTTCCTAACTACCTTGGAATTCCAATATACAGTATCAAAGCATGTCCTCCAAGATATGAGTTACTCGCTCAGATTTTCCATCAGTTTGTGGGTGAAAAGTGGTACTAAAGTTCAGTTTCATGCCCAAAGCCTCTTGTAATTCTTTCCAAAATCGTGACGTGAACCTCGAAACTCTATCCGAAATAATTAACAAAGGTACTTCGTGAAGTCTTACAATTTCAGAAACATACAATTCAACCAAATTATCAAGTGAATAATCAATGTGTACCGATATAAAATGAGCCGATTTAGTCAACTTCTCAATCACCACCCAAATGACATCTTTCTTTCTTGGTGTCAATGGTAAAACTGTCACAAAATCTATGGTAATTCGGTCTCATTTCCATTCAGGAACTAAAATAGGCTGAAGTAAACTTGATGGTACCTGGTGTTCAGCCTTTACTTGCTAACAAATCAAGCACCTCGATACAAACTCGGATATATCTCTTTTCATATCATTCCACCAATACATTTTCTTTAAATCATTTTACATTTTCGTGCTACCCGAGTGAATTGACATACATTCGTTATGAGCCTCATATAAAATATTCTAGATCAACTCAATATTCTTTAGAACAAAAATTCTACTATGGAACCTCAGACAACCATCGAAGTCTTTCAGAAAATCTAGTTCACAGTTCGACTCACACTGAGCTTTCATAGCTTGTAACTCTTTATCAACTTTCTGACCATCATAAATTTGTTGTAGAAAAGTCGATCTAGCCCTCAATTCTACTAGAATTACACCGTCATTAGACAAGGTCAACTGTGTGTTCATAGCTCTCAAGGCAAATACAGACTTCCTGCTCAGGGCGTCCACGACCACATTTGCCTTACCAGGGTGATAATCATTCACAAGCTCATAGTCTTTTAACAATTCAAGACATCTTCGTTGCCTCAAATTCAAGTCCTTTTGGGTCATCAGATACTTAAGACTTTTATGGTCTGTATAGACATGGCATTTCTCCCCAAACAGATAATGTCGCCAATTCTTCAAAGCAAATACAATGGCAGCCAACTTTAGATCATGCGTTGAATAGCTCTTCTCATGGGGCTTCAATTTCCTGGAAGCATAAGCTACTACTTTACCCTCTTGCATAAGCACACAACCCAATCCACTCAAGGATGTATCACTGTAAATCACAAATTCTTTCCCTAATTCCGGTTGTACTAACATTGGTGCCTCGGTCAATAACATTTTTAATTTCTTTGACATTTTTCTGACCACTGAAACATTACATCTTTTGGAAGTAATCTCGTCATAGGAGTGGCTACCATAGAGAATCCTTTCAAAAAACATCTGTAGTAATCGGCCAAACCCATAAAGCTCCTAACTTCAGTTACATTTCGTGGCTGCTTCCATTCAACAATAGCAGAAATCTTATTACGATCAACTCTGATACCCTCACATGAAACAATGTGGCCTAAGAATCCAACCTTTCAAAGCCAAAACTCGCTTTTACTAAACTTAGCATACAACTATTTATCCATCAAAGTCTGCAAAATAGTTCTCAAGTGTTCGGCATGCTCTGCCTCATCTCTAGAATAAATCAGGATATCATCTATGAATACCACAACAAACTTGTCCAAATATGGCCAAAAGATTCGGTTCATTAAATCCATAAACACAACATGAGCATTTGTTAGTCCAAATGGCATAACTAGGAACTAGTAGTGGCCATACCCCCAAAAGGTAGTCTTAGGCACATTCGACTCTTTAACTCGTAATTGATAGTAGTTAGATCTCAAATCTATCTTAGAGAACCATGTTGCTCCTTTTAACTGGTCGAACAGGTCATCAATCCTTGGGAGAGGATACTTATTTTTAATTGTCACCTTATTGAGCTGTCGGTAGTCGATGCATAATCTCATGGAACCATCATTCTTTTTCACAAATAATACAGGAAAACCCCATGGGAAAAACTTGGTCTCACAAAACCTTTGTCAGTCAACTATTGCAACTGTGACTTCAATTCTTTTAGCTCAATCAGGGCCATCCTGTTCAGATTAATAGAAATAGGTGCCATCCCTGGCATTAACTCAATACCAAATTTAACTTCTCTAATTGGAGGCAAACCTGGCAATTCCTCCGAAAATACATCCACATACTCACATACAACTGGCACTGATTCAATTTTCAATTTGGATTCCTTTGTATTCAATATGTATGCCAAATAAGCTTCATACCCTTCTCTCATACATTTTTTAGCAGACATCGAAGAAATTACAATTGGTGACTTATCTGCATCATCTAATTCAACCCGAAGAATCTCACCATTTTCACATTTCAATTCAATAACTTTCTGTCTACAATTCACTATAGCATCATGTAGTGTGAACCAATCCATCCCTCGTATGACATCAAATTCATCAAACGGTAACAATATTAAGTCGGCCGGAAAATAATGACCTCTAGTCATCAAAGAGCATTTCTTAAATACTTTATCAACTATCACATGCTTTCCTAACGGATTTGAAACCGTAATCATAAATTCGGTAGACTCAACAGGTATATTCATACTAGATACCAATTTCATACACACATACGAATGAGTAGAGCCAGGGTCTATCAAAGCAATAACATTAGTATAATAGAGAGAAAATACCACTGATCACATGAGGAGAAGTTGCATCTTCACATGCGTGTATGGCATAGGCTCTGGTCGGAGCTCTAACTTCGGACCTCAGTGCTGTATCTCTTGTCACATTCTTCCTACCAGACCCATTCACAGCATTTTTCAAGGGTCTTCCCCTAGAAGCTATGCGACTCGTTCTTGGATTCTAAAATCTTTCTTTTTCTACCATCTCAGGATAGTTTTTAATATAGTGGTCTTGAGAACCACACCTGAAACAAGATCCATCACTCACCCTATAGGTGCCAAAATGACATATACCACATTGCTGGCACTCGGGTTTGGAAGGTTTAGCGTTACCGACACTTGCCACAGATGTAGCCCAAGATTTAAAATATGAATTCTGCTTCCTACAGCTCTCGTATGAATGTCCAGCTGACACATGTGAACGAGAGTACATCTCTCTAGGTTTCTTAGACTGAGATGGAAATGACTTATTCGTGTGCCTCTTTCTTGTATCCCTAGCCTCAGACTCAGCTTTCCTCTTTTCTTTAATCAGCTCTTCGGGTTTACAACCCTATTTGACGAGTACTACAAATTCCTTCAACTCAAGAATACCTAGTAACGTCTTGATATCCTCATTAAGTCCATCTTCAAATCTCTTACACATTTTAACCATGGAGGATACACACTCTCGAGCATACTTGTTGAGTTTAACAAATTCTCTCTCATATTCATTAACTGTCATATGGCCCTGCTTCAAATCCAAAAATTCCTTACGCTTCTGGTCGATGAACCATTCACTAATATATTTCTTTCAAATTCCTCTTGAAAGAATTCCCAAGTAACTCTCTCTGGAGGTACCACGGATATCAATATTCTCCATCAGTGATATGCTGCATCTCTCAATAAGGATATGGCACATTTTAAACATTCCTTGGGTGTACAGGATAATTCATCAAATACTCGTATCAAATTCCCTAACCAGAACTCTACTTTCTTAGGATCGTCATTGGCATTTTCCCCAAATTACTCAGCACCTTGCTTTCGAATTTTATCAACTGGTGTTCTAGAGAATCTCATAAAATCTATACCTTGAGGCATCGTAGGTGTGGATTGAGGATTTAGAGGAGGTGGGGGAGGTTGAGCGTTCGGGTTCGTTCGAACGAACTCCGTATACTTGGCATTCATCATATGGAGAACGACTTCTCTACCTTCTTCTCCTCTATTAACAGTCTCAGGTCTACTATCAGATGGCACTGCTCCTTCAACAGGAGCAGGTGCGTTACTTTCTACATCATCTGCCACTGCTCTGTCAGGATCCATTTGCTGTATGAAAACACATTTTAAAATAGTCAAGAGTCGTCACACCATCATAATATATGTATGGCATGTATATCTAGACTCGAACACATGCTACGTAGCCCGAGAACTGACTAAACCGTAGCTCTGATACCACTAAATGTAACACCCCTTACCTGTGTTCGATGTCAAGATAGGGAACGAAACATTACTTGACTTGTACTCAGACATTCATGCAAAACCAGACTATAAAATTTTTCTTCAAATCAATTTCATTCACACATACACAATTCATCCTTTACATGGGCCTACGAGGCCCAAAACATACATCGGGGGTGGTTCGAGACTAAAATGAGAACTTTCAAAAAACTTTGGGCAACTTAAAAATTTTCTTATTTTGGAGAGTCACACGTGTGGTCACACACGTCCGTGTGGCTTGGGACACGCCCGTGTCCTCAACCCGTGTAACTCTCTAACTATGACGTCATCATCAAAATAAGGTCACACAGTCGTATCACACGCCCGTATGTCTAGACCGCGTGATACATTAAAAATAAATGAATTTTTCATAAAATGGTGTAGACTTCACATGGCCAGAGCACACGCCTGTATGGGTGATAAACGCCAAATTATACATATTTTTACCCCAAATACTTAGCATATTTATGGATGTTTTTTACTAGATTTGTGGATTTTGGTGCTCTTAATCCAGTTATTTCATGTTTTCACTCAGGAGAGCACCAAGAGTCAAAAGGAGCCAAAAACGAGCAAAAAGGGACAAAACGGACCAAATGAGAAGATGACACGGCCTAAGCCTTGCCACACGGGCAGCTCACACACTCGTGTCTTTCAAGGGTGTCGACCAAGGCTTTCACGATTCACACAGCCTAGCCATTAACCCACACGGCCGTGTGCAATATAATGGATCAAACACGGCCTGGCAATCACATCACACGGCCGTGGCACACAAGCGTGTCCTTTTTTCAAGAAGCTATATTTTACACGGAAAAGGATACTTAGGGAGGAAGAAAGCCAATCCAAAGCCTATATGAACACCCTAAGTATAACTTAGAAAGGGGGTCTCCCTCCAGAACTTTTCTAGAGTACAAAACTACACGCCGGGAATTACTTGAAGGAAGTAAGACGATCCATCCCAAAAGCCGGGGCTATTCCAAGACTGAAGATCTCTCTCAGAATTTCGCCAAGGGTTTTAGAGTTTTCTTTATGTTTTGGTATTTTTATACTTTTGAGATGTACCCTTATTTTATTATGAACTAAACCCCTTAGATACCTAAGGGGGTTGAAACCTATGATGGATCTTGTTATTATTATCTGAATTGTATGATAACTACTTGATTTGTTCTTAATTATGTGTTCTTAATGCTTGAATTAATATTCAGGGTATTAATTCATGATTTGATGTGCTTATGTAGAGGAGCAAAAGTCCCTATCTAAGAGTAGATTTGGCATAATTAAGCGGAGTTGATCGAACGCCAAGAAATAGGGTTACAAGATTTTGTCGATTAGGTTGAAACCTAAAATGGGAGTCCATAGATCGATTTACTGCTTCTCTAGGGGTTTTAATTAAGAAAGAGATTTCAATTAATTCAACTGAGGGTTAGACATTATTAGTCTCTAAAGAGATAATAATATAGGTTAGGGAGTGTCACGGATCAAGTCAAGTGAATAAATCGTCTGGTTTAGAGTGAGATAACAAGTGAAATCTAGGTGGATTCCTCCTTGGGTGTCGTCTTTATCAATTACTTTTCTTTAAGTCTTTTTTCCAAATTTTCTCTTTGCTTTAGTTTAATTAGTTAATTAGTTTAGTTAATTAGTTTAATAAACAACCCCTCTTTATTTCTAGGTTAAATAATAAAAAGATAGTTAGTACTAGTACTTTTGGATTCCCTTGGGTACGATATCCCGGTCTTGCCATTACTATACTATTGTTCGATAGGAGCACTTGCCTACATCGCGATAATAGTTAGTTCAAGAATGAGTAATTATAAATACTTGAAACCTATCATGAAACCTCGCGATCAAGTTTTTGGCGCCGTTGCCGGGGAACTAAAATATTAGGAATGCTAGATTTTTACTACTTTAGCCATTTATTTTTCTTGCAATTTAATTTTATTTTTATTATTATTACTAATTAATTTACTTTTTCTTTCTCTTGGCAAGTTTTTGTAGTTTATGACTAAAAGAAACCTGTCGGGACCATTACTTTTTGACGAAGAAATTGATCGCACAGTTCGTAGAAACCAAAGAGAAATAAGACGAAGCTTAAGATACACAGAGAATGAACAAGAAGACGATACTCAACCTCTAACCGAAGAGATGGCTGAAAACCAAGGCTATCAGCTACCTCCTGCAATTGCGGCTAATCAAAATCCTTCTCTACGTACTATGTATGACTATGCTAAACCTTCTTTAACAGGAGCTAAATCTAGTATAGTTAGACCTGCTATCGCTGCAAATAATTTCGAACTGAAACCTAACACAATTCAGATGATACAGTAGTTTGTTCAATTTGATGGTTTGCAGGATGAGGATCCCAACACTCACTTGGCGAATTTTCTGGAGTCTACGACACTTTCAAAATTGATGGCTTTTCTTGTGACAGCCCAAAATTGACCCTAGTCGGGAAGTGGTTTCGGGACCACAAAACCGAGTCTTATAAATAATTAAAGATTATATTCTGTGTTTATGATGTGCGTAAATGCTTGTGTGATAGTTCCATACTTTAATTTGGTCAGTGTATGTGGAATTTATTAGTAGGGACTTATGTGAGACAATTTAGAAATATGCTAGGCAAGTGTTCAAGTGGCCCATTAATATATGTGGGAAAGTGTCTGTCCTTGCATGTCAAATTAGCTAAATTAAAGCATAGTGGCTGGCCATGCTATGGGTGGAAACATGTCACCAACATGTTATGCTAGTGATGTATGTTAAGAAAAATAAAATAATTAGCATGGTAATTAAATAATGAAAGGAAGGGTGATGAAAAAAAAAAAGGTCTCATCCATACCCCCTTGTTGCCGTGAATTGAAGAAAGAAAACAAAAGAAAAAAAAATGTGTTCATTCTTGAACATCTTTGGCTGAATAGAGGAAAGAAAGGAAGGGGAAGAGCTTGAGAAAATCGGCTATGGTGGTTTGCTAGACTAAGGTATGTTTGATGTTGTTCTTGAGATGCATGCATGTTTTAGTAGTTGACTTGAGTTCTAAAAACCCATGGTTCAATTTTGTGAATTGATGATGATTTTGTGTTTTGCCATTGATGAGTGTTTGAGCTTTTTGATAGTTGTTGATGAAAAAAAAAATGAAAGATATGTTAAAGATTAATATGCTTTGTGTTGAAGTTTTTGGTGATTTTGAGTAGTTAGGGCTAAATTACAAAAATAAATTTTTGAAGGACTCAAAGGTGAAATAAATGAAATGTATGGACTTATATGGGTACTAGGAAGATTCGGCCCTTAAGGAGTGTGACCAAATTTTGTGTATTTTGTGTTTTGTGGAATAAAGACTAAATTGTGAAAGTGCGAAATATTAGGGGTAAAAATGTAATTTACCCATTTATGCGTTATTAGACTAAATTGAATGAAAATATGTTAAAATGAGATTTATTTGAATATGTTAAGATCAAGAAACCAAGGAATTGGATTTAGATCGGGGAAAATCGAAGGTAGTTGAGAAGCCGATCAATTAGTCGACGACATCCGAAGAAAGTTTATAAGCAATTAGATATTAAAATTTCGGAATAAATGTTAGTTATATATGCTGAAATGGAAATATGATAAATGTATATATAGCTGAATGTGATATGTGTGAATTATATGTTAAATTAAGGCTTGGTAAGCTAGCTATTAAGGTGAAATGCTAATGTTAGTATTTGATTTGGTAATAATCTGTTTGGGGACAGCAGCAGTAAGGTGATTTTGGAAAATCGCCATAATTTGTAGGAGTTGAATTAGAAGCTGAGTGAATTATTTCATTAAAGCTTGAAGAGTCTATTTTCTTACAAAAGAAACTATAAAAACAAAAGAGTTACCGATCTTGAGATATTTGAAGTATTGTGGGGCTGAGTCAAAATGACTACTAGATTTCCTGTTCTGTTTTTAGAAAATCATTATAAATTGTACAAAAATGATTATAAGATAAAATTTATATGCTTAGACTCCTTAATGAGTCTAGTTTCAAATGAGATCAAATACAACACATTTTGAATTCTGTAAAATGAGAAATTTGATTCGTAGTGAAGAGTGGTCAGAATAGTCAAACAGTGAAACAGGGGAAACTTTAAGAAAAATCTGGTATTGATTTGCCAAGTCTAAAATTCTGAAAATTTTATGGATGGAAGATATACGAGTCTATATTCAGGGAAAATTAACGGCAAGTGATTTGGAGTTTTGTAGCTCCAGTTATAAATAATTTAGTGACTACTGCTCAGGAAAACAGCTCGTAGTGAATATGTGATTTTGTTGTAAACATTAATGAAAATTTGCTAATGAATTATTTATTGATTTTTATAAAGCTTAGTATAATCTATGTGTGTCTGAAAGTAATACTTGAATAGTCGATTAATGACTATTTTAAAATTTGTTGAACTTAAGCTCAAGAGCAAAGGGGAACTAAATCCGATAAAAGAAAGAAAAAAGTGGTCGAATAGCCATCGGAATCGTTCGAAAACATCCGAGGTAAGTTCTTGAGTAAGAGAGCTTAAATTAAGATTTGATTAGATCATGTTTTAAGCAAATCAAAATCATGCTCTTTGTGTGCGGCTATTGAGCCGAAATTGCAAGAATGATAAGTGTCTTGTGTTTGAGTTTTGCTAATGAAAATAAAATACGAATGTGCCATGAATTATTGTTAAATGTGCATGGTTATTTGAATGATATCCGGGCTAAGTCCCGACGGCTTTGTGCTAAGTGACCATATCCGGACTAAGATCCGAAGGCCTTTGTGCGAGATACTAAATCCGGGTTAAGTCCCGAAGGCATTTGTGCGAGATACTAAATCCGGGTTAAGTCCCGAAGGCATTTGTGCGAGTTACTAAATCCGGGTTAAGTCCCGAAGGCATTTGTGCGAGTTACTACAACCGGGCTATGTCCCGAAGGCATTTGAACGAGGAGCTATATCCGGTTAAATTCCGAAGGTACGTGATTTGGTAACGAATGAGCTTGCTGTAAAAATTCCAGTTAATACTCTAGAAACATCCCAACATTGAGGTATGTTTCGTATGTGCTTGAATTTAGTTGAGCCCTTACAAGTAAGTATTCGCTCAGTTGATAAACGAGCTACCGACCTTTGGCTAAGTTGATCTTTTGTGTATGTACATAAGGGTTAGTAATGTGAAGCAAGTATGATATCGAAAATTTGTGCATTATGAAATTATCCATTTAGCTAAATGAATGCTATACTTTTGTTGTGCTGGAATTCCTCGCTCAAAACTTACTAAGCATAAATTGCTTACTCCGTTTCATTGCTCCTCTGTTTTATAGATTTTGGTTCTCCAGCTATCGGACTCGGGATCTTGAAGTCGAAGTCGCCCACACTATCAAAGCCCCCTTTGGTACAATTTTGGTTGAACTTCGAAATGGCATGTATAGGATTACCCGTTTGTTTGTTGTGGGTCATGGACCCTTTCGACTTGTATAAATTTTGGATAGCCATGCGAAAATGGCTTATATATGTTTGAGTATAATGTTATAATTATTTGGTATGGATATGTTTAACAAGGATTGGCCATGGGAATGGTTAATCACTTTCATAAATTGTGCTATTTATGCAAAAAGGGCTAGTTGAATCATGGAAACCATGAAATAGGTAAAGTCTACCTTAAGGGCAGATGCTGACAGCAGCAGTGATGTAGATTTGGAAAATCACTAAAAATAGTAGAAATGGAATTAAATAGTGAATAAATTATGTAAACAAACCTTGATGAATCTACTTTCATAGGAAAGTAACGAAACAATCATACGGACAGTATGTTAAGAGATATTCAGGTTCTCATGAGACAGGGCCAGAACGGTTTCTGGATTCCCTGTTTCGACTTTGGAAATTCATTATAAATTAACCAGAGATAATTAGGAGTCATGCCATATATTTATAGATTCCTCTCTGAGTCTAGTTTCTATAGAAACAAACGGCATCAGTATTGGAGCCCTGTACAAGGAGATATCCAAGTCGTAATGCGCAAAGGTCAGGGTAGTCGATCCCTGTAACATGGGAGACTTTGACTAATAAACTGTACTAATTGGCCCAACCAAAAATTCTAGAAAAAAATATGTAGATGAGCATATGAGTCTAGTTTCAGGGAAAAATCACAAAACTGATTTTTCGAGTTGTGAAACTCAAGATATGATTTTTTAAAGCGACTAGTACGCAGATTGGCAGTGTCTGGGAAATATTTTTATAAGGGTTTAAAGTCTGTTAACACCTCGTGTTCGACTCCGGTGTCGGTCTCGGGTTCGGGGTGTTACATTTCTGATGATGCCATTCGCCTTCGGTTATTCCCCTTTTCACTGAGAAAAAAAGCTAAATAGTGGTTGAACTTGTTACCACGAGGGTCCATCATTACTTTGGAACAAATGATCGAAAAATTTCTACTAAAATATTTTTTACTGGCTAAAACGGCTAAGTTACGTAATGATATTTCTTCTTTTATGCAGATGGACTTAGAAACACTTTACGAAGCCTGGGAGAGATACAAGGATCTATTGCGAAGGTGCCCTCACCATGGGTTACCTCTATGGCTGCAAGTTCAAACGTTTTACAATGGAGTGAATCCCTCAATAAGACAGATGATTGACGTAGCTACTGGAGGAACCATCAACAACAAAACACTTGAAGAGGCTTATGAATTCATTGAAGAAATGTCACTGAATAATTATCAGTGGCAAGTCATGAGGACTAAGCCAACAAAAATAGTCGGCGTTTATAACGTCGACTCAATTACTATGCTGTCAAATTAGGTAGAACTCCACAATAAAAAGATTGATGGTTTACTTGTTTCTATGTAGGTACATCCAGTAATGAGGTGTGACTCAAGTGGAGGAGGTGTGCATACAGAATATTAATCCTTCAATCCCACAACCGAAGAGGAACAAGTCAACTATATGGGTAACAATAGCTTTAGATCTCAAAATAACCCATACAGTAATACTTATAATGCAGGTTGGAGGAACCACCCAAATTTCTCCTGGGGTGGTCAAGGGAATCAAAAGCCACAAAATCTTTAGGGTTTTCAACAGCCACCTTATCAACAAGAGAAGAAACCGAACCTTGAAGAGATGCTCTCTAAATTTATCTCGGTATCAGAAACCGTTTCAAAAATATCGAGACAACACTTAAGAATCAACAAACATCGATCCAAGGGCTCGAAACTCAGATAGGCTAGCTATCCAAACTAATCTTCGAACGACCACAAGGTAGCTTACCAAGTAATACTAAACCTAACCCAAGGGAACACCTCAACGCAATTAGTACTCAAGATAAGGAAGGATTCATTGCGCCTGAGCCAGAATTGATGCAAGAAACTGTGGTGAGCAAAGGTAAAAGTGAGGTAAGTCATAAAAAAACGGTGAATGAAGAATATAAACCTCGTGTCCCATATCCTAACGCAACAAGGAAAGACCGCTCAGACGAACAATTCGGTAAATTCCCTAAACTTTTGAAAAAATTACATATTAACTTACCATTTATTGAAGCTTTGTCGCAGATGCCAAATGCAATGAAATTTTTAAAAGAGCTTTTAGTAAATAAGCGGAAGTTGGATGAAGCGTCGCATGTGGAGCTAAATGCAGTCTACTCAGCTATTCTACAGAATAAGCTACCCGAAAAATTGAAAGATCCAGGGAGTTTTACAATTCCTTGCTTAATTGGTAGTTTAGATATAAGTCATGCATTAGCTGATTTAAGGGCTAGTATTAACGTCATGCCTAACAAAATGTTTAAGCAACTAGGTCTTGGGAAACCTAAACAAACTAGGATGAGCATTCAATTGGCAGATAAAACTATAAGATTCCCTAGGGGTATTATTGAAGATGTAATAGTAAAAGTAGATAAGTTCATATTTCTCGTTGATTTCATTGTTCTAGACATAGAGGAGGATAATAACACTCCTTTGATTTTAGGGAGGCCCTTTTTAGCAACTGCTAAAACAGTTATTCATGTTGGCACAGGTGAGCTTACACCTCGTTTGGGAGATGAAACAATCACCCTTCAAGCTCGTAATTCTGGCATCACATCGAACATTAAGGTAATAGCCCACACCAATCTACTAAAACTGACAATATGACTTTGCAGAAATTGAGCTTCAAAGAAGTTCACGAGCCATGTTCCAGCAATGATAGAGGACACACTCATGAAGAACGAAGGCTACGGATAGAGGAGCTAGACGAATGGCAAGCACATAAACCGACAACACACGATAAACTGAAACTAATCCAAAACGAGCCCGATACCTCTCCAAATCAACTTAAGGTTGGTGATAAAGTCTTACAAGATGCCGCAGATCCCCACATTGTCACTACCACACCGAATGAGGAAATCCCTCTTACAGTACTCAGTATTTTTCCATTCGGTACAGTGGAGGTGAGTCATCCCAAGTTCATCTCTTTTAAGGTAAACAACACTCGATTAAACCTTATTTTGTCATGTCTGATAACAGGAACGAGGAGTACGAACTCCTTAAACTACCCTGACCATTCACTAGAGAGGTAAGTCGAGCTTAGACTATAAATAAGCGCTTCTTCGGAGGCAACCCGAGCAATAACATATTTTGATTTCTTTATTTTTAATTTCTAACACTTTAAATCATTAACTTTATCTTTGAATTGCAAAGTTTTTCAGCATACACGACCAGGCACATGGGCGTGCCTAAAGCCGTGGCCAAACAGGGGAACGGCCGTGTGGAAGCAGGACATGATTTCCCCAAAACACGAGATACAATAAATCCCCATGGCCGTGCGACATGGCCGTAGGTGAACTTGATAGGTGAACACAGGCGTGGGAATAGAAAAACACGGGTGTGCCAGGGGTAAGGCTCGATTCTGTTTCTCTATCACAGGCGTGGTACCCTAATACACGGGTGTGGGAGAAGCAAACAAAGCTAGGCACGATCGTGTGACATGGCCGTGTGCCACACACACCAAAGACACACGGGCGTGGGATAGTAGCCGGGCACGACCTAAATCGCAAAATTCAAAAAACACAGGCTCACCTTCAGCGTACACGGGCATGGCCCTAGGCCGTGTGGCCTTCCCTATATAAGCAAACCACTGTTCATATTATTCCCCCTTTCAAAACCCTAGCCGAAATCTCCCCTTCTCCACTCCCTAACCCCTATTCCGGCCACCATTCCCCAAATTCTCATTTCCTCAACCCCCAAACCATCCTAAAATCCACTCCCCCTACATTAGTCCTCACTTTACCATCTTTTTTCCCTCCAATTTCCCTCCACACGGCTGTACCCCCACGCCACACGCCCGTGCGCCACCCTACAGTAGCTTTTGGTTCACTTTCTCACCCTTGTTTTTTCAATCTGTGTTGCTACATTGGTATTCTTTATGCCTTACACAGATATTGTTAATGTTACCAATTTGTTCTGAATAATTTAGGAATTTTCTTTAGTATTTTCTATATTTGAATTGTTAAAGCTACTAAATAGCATATACTAGTTTTAGGATTCTTGCTTAACTGCTGATGCATCTTTGATTCCAGTAAATGTTTCTAAATAGTCATATAAATTTTTCACCTCTTGTGATAGCCCAAAATTGACCCTAGTCGGGAAGTGGTTTCGGGACCGCTAAACCGAGTCATAAAAATAATTAGCTGTCATATTTGATGCTTATTATATGTATATATGCATGTGTGAAAATTTCATGTTTGAATTTTGTTAATTGTAAGTGAATTTTATTAAATAGGACTTATGTGAGAAAATTTAGAAATGTGCTAGGCAAATGTGAAGTGGCCTATTAATGCATGTTATGAAAATGATGGGTTTGCATGTCAAATTACCCAAAATTTGAGCTAGTGGCCGACCATGCTATGGGTGGAAACATGTTGGGAACATGTTGGCTTAGTGTGTTATGTTAGAAAGAATAAATAAAGGGTTAGTAATTAAGTAATGAAAAGGGAGGGGTGATGAAAACAAAGTTGTCTCCCCCTTACTCCCCATTGCCGTGACTAGAGAAAGGGGAGGAAAAACAAAATTCTTCCTTTGTTGGTCAACATGGCCGAATGGAAGGAAGAAGAAGAGGGGAAGTTCGGCCAAGGTGGTTCTTGAGATTAAGGTATGTTCAATGTTGCTTTTGGAGGTTTACACATCCTTTGGAGGGTTAGCCTACTTCTATTTATCTCATGGATGAAATTAGAGTTGTTGGAGAGTTAGGATTCGGCTAAGAGGCTTCAAAACTTTAGTTGATGCCTTGATACTACTAGCATGTTAGCTATATGGGTGTGTTAAGTTACTTGAAGTGCTAGATAAATTTGAACTACCTACCAAATTCTTTAGGCAACCCATGTTAGAAATTTCGGTATTGAGATGTCTAGATCTTTCGGCCATTGTAGCTATGGAGGAATAAAGTTTTTGTTTCTTGTTAAATTGGATGAATCTTGTTGTATGAGTGCTTAAACAAACTATGATTAAATGGATGCATAAATTCAAAGTGGGAAGAAATGGGCTATTATATTTGATGCTAATGTCGAATATGAAGATGATGAACTTGAATAAATAATATTCAGCTAGCATGATAAGTTATGAAATATTAAGTAGATGATATAATTGATTGATGAAGTGGCTAATAAGGATTTCTAATGAAATTGTTGCCAAGGCCGAATGTATCATGAAGTAAATAAAAAAATTCTAAATGTGCATTATGTGCTTATATGTGTATTCGGCCAGGGAAGTTTGACATGAAACTTTGATAGGTTTGAGAGATGAATGACCGAATGAGCTAGAGGTTATGTATGGATGAATTTTATGCACATGTGTGTGTGTGGCATTTGTAGCTAATGGCATTCGGCATTGTTTAATTAAAATTAGAAATGAATGCTTGAAAGTCAAATAGGTCACTCTAATGACCAAATATGCTAAAAGCTAATATATGGACAAATGATACGAACGAATTGGTTTTTGAAATGTATATGGTTGCTATATATATGTGTTTGATTGAGAAGTAAATTTGTTTGATTTAGCTCAAGAGCCTAGAGGATCAAAGTTAGATAAGGGAAAGGAAAAAAAGTGATTGAAGAGCCGTCGTAATCGTTCGGCAACTTCCGAGGTAAGTTTTAAGTGATTAAACGTTGAGTAAATTCAATTATAAAGGGACATGATGAGTTGATTTAATAAGATATGATGTGGCCATGATATGTTCTAAGCTCAAATGGTAAGTTCTTAAGTGTTTGAGCTTGGGAATTCAAGGGTAATTTGAAATAGTCTGCTTAGGACAGCAGCAGTAACGTGACTTTAGAAAATCACCATAAATTTATGGATTTGAATTAGAGGCTGAATGAGACATGAAATTAAAGCTTAATGAATCTAGTTTCTTATAAAAGAAACCGTGTAAGCAAAGGAATTTCCAACAATGAGATACTTAAAGTTGTGTGAGACAGCGCAGAATGACACTGTAATCCTCTGTTCTGTTTTTAGAAAATCATTATAAATTGTACAAAAATGGTTATAAGATAAAATTTATATGCTTAGACTCCTTAATGAGTCTAGTTTCAAATTAAATCAAATACAACACATTTTGAATTCTGTAAAATGAGAAATTTGATTCGTAGTGAAGAGTGGTCAGATTAGTCAAACAGTGAAACAGGGGAAACTTTAAGAAAAATCTGGTATTGATTGGCCAAACATAAAATTCTGGAAATTATATGGATGGAAGATATACGAGTATATATTCAGGAAAAATTAACGGAAAGTGATTTGGAGTTTTGTAGCTCCAGTTATAAATAATTTAGTGACTATTGCTCAGGAAAAACAGCTTGTGCTGAATTTGAGATTATGTTGTGAACCTTGATAAACTTGTCTTAGTTGCTCATAAGCTATTGATTAAACCCATACTTGAATTCTAAATCGTGATATTGTAAGTTTATGAGTATTCGAATATGAAATGATGATAAGGCCTAATGGCCGATGTGATGAATGTGAAAGTGTATATATGTGATAAGGCCTAATGGCCGATGTGATGAATGTGAAAGTGTATATATATGTGATAAGGCCTAATGGCCGATGTGATGAATGTGAAAGTGTATATATATGTGATAGGGCCTAATGGCCGATGTGATGAATGTGAAAGTGTATATATGTGATAGGGCCTAATGGCCGATGTGATGAATGTGAAAGTGTATATATGTGATAGGGCCTAATGGCCGATGTGATGAATGTGAAAGTGTATATATGTGATAAGGCCTAATGGCCGATGTGATGAATGTGAAAGTGTATATATGTGATAAGGCCTAATGGCCGATGTGATGAATGTGGAAGTGTATATATATGTGACAGGGCCGAGTGGCCAACGTGATGGATGTGAAATTGTATAAATGTGATAAGTCCCGAAGGGCATTTGTGTCAGTACTATATCCGGGTTAAAACCCCGCAGGCTTTATGCGAGAATATTATCACTGATTAATGTCCTTAAACTTCGTGCTTGTACTATATCCGAGCTCTAAAGACCTGATGACTACGTGTGGGGATTTTGTCCGGGTAAGACCCGATAACTTCGTGTGGAGATTATGTCCGGGTAAGACTTCGTAATAAGAATTGCTTATAAATATATTCAATGCGAAAGGTTAAACAGGTATGTACTCCAAGTTTATATGTGAGCTTGATTTGCACTAAATCATAGGTAGTTATGTGATGCATACGAGAGCAATCTATGAGACTATTCCTATGATTATGTGACATCGGATCAGTGTGGGAGGTGATGTGAAATCATACGATATATCTATGTCACATGAGCTCACTTTTATGTGAAAGTTTGTCTGCCTATTGTATATGATGAGATGTGCAGATTCGGTAAAGGGATGGTATGCCCGAAGGAAGAGTGAAATAAAAATACGAACAACTATGTTATAATTTGATTGTTATCTGTTGACACTGCTTAGAACTTACTAAGCATTGTAATGCTTACTCCGTTTACTCTATTTCCTCTGTTTTATAGATCTCATTGCGAAGCTACAGGCTCGGGGATCGTCAGCAACTAGTCACACTATCACTATCCACTGTTTGGTACTGCTACGTTTCGGATTGTCTTATGGCATGTATAAAATAGACTAGTGGCGGAAGAATATTTTGGTTAATGTATATAGCCATGCGAAAATGGCTTATATATGTTTGAGCATAATGTTATAATCATTTGGTATGGAATGGTTAATCACTATCATAATTTGTGCTATTTATGCTAAAAGGGCTAGTTGAATCATGGAAACTATGAAATAGGTAAAGTCTACCTTAAAGGCAGATGCTGGCAGCAGCAGTGATGTAGATTTGGGAAAATCACTAAAAATAGTAGGTTTAGAATTAAATAATGAATAAATTATGTAAACGAACCTTGATGAATCTATTTTCATAGGAAAGTAACGAAACAATCATATGGACAGTATGTTAAGAGATATTTAGGTTCTCGTGAGACAGGGCCAGAACGGTTTTTGGATTCCCTGTTCCGACTTTGGAAATTCATTATAAATTAACCAGAGATAATTAGGAGTCATTCCATATATGTATAGATTCCTCTCTGAGTCTAGTTTCTATAGAAAGAAACGGAATCAGTATTGAAGCTCTGTGCAGGGAGATATCCAAGTCGTAATGTACAAAGGTCAGTGTAGTCGATCCCTGTAACATGGGAGACTTTGACTAATAAACTGTACTAATTGGCCTGACCAAAAATTCTAGAAAAAAATATGTAGATGAGCATATGAGTCTAGTTTCAGGGAAAATTTACGGAACTGGATTTCGAGTTTCAGAACTCAATATATGATTTTTAAAGCGACTAGTACGCAGACTGGTAGCTTGTCTGGGAAATTTTTTTTAAGTGGTTTGAAGTCTGTTAACACCTCGTGTTCGACTTCGGCGACGGCCTCGGGTTCGGGGTGTTACACCTCTCGTTTGATATCGTTAAATGTTAACATATATTGGAACTACTGTCATAAGATTATATCAATGCTCATACATTTTTAGATACATTATGTCATCATCCAGAGGCAAGAAGGCTGCAGTCCCATCCTCAAAAAGACGTAGGGGACCGGGTTCTTCCTTGGTACGTGCTATAGCCAAAGTTCGGCACCCGTTAATTGAGTTTTCGCAAGCTTCGCAGGAGGAGCTATTTCAGATACTACGCGCGCGACCCCTCACTACAGGTCGTTGCATCGATTAGGCTGCCGTGGAGCAAGTCCAGCTAGCTGATGCCATCCGTGCCCTCCTATCCACAGACCCATGGGAATGGTTCTTCGCTATTACCGAACCTACTTTTTTAGAGCTAACTTTATAATTATGCTCTACTTTTCATCTACAGGTGGTGATGACGAACAATGACGACCCCGGCACCATTCAATTTCGATTAGGCAGTCTAGTTCATGCGATAAGTGTCCTAGAGTTTGGAGCCACTCTGGGACTTTACACAGATGAGTTTATGGAGGAGGACATGATGCACTACTACGCAATATCCATATTTCTCTCTCCTTGTGCTGGAAGGCTTTGGTACCACTCTCCTCCACCTACGACCACAGCCGCTCAAAGGCCTCAGCTCTCGCCCTTTCCCTACACTATCTCCATGCCATATTGGCACACACCTTGACCAAAAGGAGAGAGAGCACCGGTGTCGTCAACACCCACGACGCCTACTATTTCTGATGCATGGCGAATGCACACGTGACTGACTTGGCATACTTTATCGCTTTCGCCATTCGCCATCAGACCGAGCGGCATCGGAAGGGAGTAATCTCTATCAGCCCATACGTGACGTGCCTCGCCAGACGCTTCGGCCTCCTCAACACTGTGGCCCAGTCATCAGCACTTACACTGATAGGTCAAATGTCCCCACAGGGCATCACGACTATGTTACACATGAGGATGATCGAGCTCCAACGTGGGACCGATCCTCCTCAGTACCATCTCACTCATGCCATTGACGAGGAAGATCTTGAGGACATTCTTGATAATGTCCCCCCACAGCACGAGGAGCCTTTTACCATGCCACATAGGGAGCGACATGTTCATGTAGCTGCTTCATTGGCACACTTTTCTGACTGACTCGCTCACTTCGAGTAGTATTGCACTACATAGTTCGAGATGATTCACGAGCGAGATCGACGACGTGATAGACAGATTGACGACATGTAGGCCATGATGCAGCAGTTGTGCCACCACTTTCACATTGCCGCTCCAGCGCCACCACCTGAGGGCCCTACTGACGAGGATCATTGAATCCTCCTATCTTTTTATTTTTATTTTTATTTTCATTTCAATTTAATTATTTTCTTTTGAAAGACATATCTATATTAGTAAATTTTACTTTCTTCATTTTTCTGGTATTTCTAACAAGTAATCCCACTACGCTCTCTTCCACACCCACTCTTAATAAAGCTCTTCATGATTCTACAAACTTCCAAGCAAAGCTACTAGGAATATCTTACGGAATGAGGAAACAAATAGGGAACAATACCTCACGAGTGCCATGTTCAACAACCCAATTTCTTCATCTAGCAATGAACAGTGGCATCTACCACTTTCCCCAAACACTCCAACCTCAAAATCAAGCTCCGCATCCATAAACCAGGGAGTTTCACCTCTTTCCCTCTTATGATTTTCTTTATTTTGAATATTCTATCTTTGTACATTGAAGGCAATGTACATCTTAAGTGTGGGGGGTAAACATGAGCATGATGCCTAACTTTTTGCATTATTCTCAAATCCCTGAATTTGGTCTTGTGCTTAAGTGATTTTCTTATAATATTGATCGAATGAATTTTGATTGATCTATAATTATTGTTGATATGTCATGAACTAGATCATGGGAATTATGTATGATTACTTGATTATAGGACATTAGAGAATCGAGCATGATAAATTGATGTTTTGAGAACTAAAATTTTTAGATTATTTTCCTAAATTTAGGTATTATCTTGAAATTTAAGTATACGGGAATGACATCACAAACCCAAATTTTTGGTGAGATTTTTGAGCCTTTTGAGCATATAGCTTTCTTTCTTGCTCACTTCTTTTGTAGTTTAAGTATGTCAACACTGAACTGTTATTCTAGAACTTGCTTCGATTATAAATGTCGAGATCACATGTATGATTTGATATACTGAGATGATAAAGGCACTTAGGATTTAACCCACTTACTCCATAAAAGGCCATCCCACATAATTAAACCCTTAGTGAACCCCCTTGAGCCTATTAACCCTTTTTATTGAGTAACCCTCATCATTAACCCATTAACCCATTATTGTTGAAATCCTCTTACTTAATTTAATTTTTTTTATCGAGATTAAATTTAATATTGTTACCTCACTATGTTCACCATTTTTTGTACTGAATCATGAAGTATGATTTCTATATTGTATTAACTTGATTTGTTCTTTAAAAAAAACTCAGTATTATTATTGTAATCCTCAGCAAGCTAAAGTTGTCATGAAAAAAAAAGAGAGCTCATGTAATATAGTTCTAGATATTTGTTTGTGATTCAGTAATTAAGTTTTTGATAGTAGGGTAATATATTGAAATTATCTCGATTCTAACCTTTTTCTTTTCATCTTGTATCCATACCTGTAACCTAAACCCCGTTACAACCACGCAAAGACCATTTGATTTGTGTATCATATCATTTACAAGTGGTGGAGATTTGACTTTCATGCAAGCCTATGGTAATAACTTCTCATGTTAGACAATCGAGTGCTTAATCTTGAACCTTAAACACTTTGAGTGATTTGAGTAAATCTTTAGTGAGGATGTCATCTCTTGTATATTTAGGACTAAAGTTAATTACTTAGAGGAAGGAGATTACCTATGATTTTATTATCAAAATATTCGATTTAGATTGTTTGAGGCTTTTAATACCCCCATAGTTGAATTCTCACTGTATGATTTTTCGTAGAATAATTTGTAACATTATTAGTAATGATTATGTGATTGAAAGGAATGAATTCTAGCAGTAAATGAGAGTTTTGCTTGAGGACAAGCAAATGCTTAAGTATGGGGGTATTTGATAAACACCAAATTATACATATTTTTACCCCAAATACTTAGCATATTTATGGATGTTTATTACTAGATTTGTGGATTTTGGTGCTCTTAATCCAGTTATTTCATGTTTTGTACTCAGGAGAGCACTAGGAGTCAAAAGGAGCCAAAAACGAGCAAAAAGGGACAAAACGGACCAAATCGAAAAGATGACACAGCCTAAGCCTTGCCACATGGGCAGCTCACACGCCCGTGTCTTTTGAGGGTGTGACTAAGGCTTTCACAATTCACATGGCCTGGCCATTGACCCACACAGCCGTGTACAACTTAACGGATCGAACACGGCCTGGAAATCACGTAACATGGCCGCGGCACACGGGCGTGTCCTTTTTTCAAGAAGCTGTATTTTACATGGAAATGGATACTTAGAGAGGAAGAAAGCCAATCCAAAGCCTATATAAACACCCTAAGTATGACTTAGAAAAGGGGTCTCCCTCCAGAACTTTTCTAGCGTACAAAACCACACACCAGGAATTACTTGAAGGAAGCCAGACGATCCATCCCAAAAGCCGGGGCTACTCTAAGACTGAAGATCTCTCTCAGAATTCCTTCAGGGGTTTTAGAGTTTTCTTTATGTTTTGTTATTTTCATACTTTTGAGATGTACTCTTATTTTATTATGAACTAAAACCCTTAGATACCTAAGGGGGTTGAAACCTATGATGGATCTTGTTATTATTATCTGAACTGTATGATAAATACTTGATTTGTTCTTAATTATGTGTTCTTAATGCTTGAGTTAATATTCCAGGTATTAATTCATGATTTGATGTGCTTATGCAAAGGAGCAAAAGTCCCTGTCTAAGAGTAGATTTGGCATAATTAAGCGGAGTTGATCAAACACCTAGAAATAGGGTTACGAGATTTTTTTGAATTAGGGTGAAACCTAATATGGGAATCCATAGATCGATTTACTACTTCCCTAGGGGTTTTAATTAAGAAAGAGATTTCAATTAATTCAACTAAGGGTTAGACGTTATTAGTCACGAAAGAGATAATAATATAGGTTAAGGAGTCTCACGGATCAAGTCAAGTGAATAAATCGTCTGGTTTAGAGTCAGATAACAAGTGAAATCTAGGTGGATTCCTCCTTGGGTGTCGTCTTTATCAATTACTTTTCTTCAATTCTTTTTTCCAAATTTTCTTTTTGCTTTAGTTTAATTAGTTAATTAGTTTAATAAACAACCCTCTTTATTTCTAGGTTAAATAATAAAAAGATAGTTATTACTAGTACTTTTGGTTCCTTTGGGTACGATATCCAGGTCTTGCCATTACTATACTATTGTTCGATAGGTGCACTTGCCTACATCGCGATAATAATTAGTTCAAGAACAAGTAATTATAAATATTTGAAACCTATCACGAAACCTTGCGATCAATGGGTAGGCCATGTTTCTCACACTGCCAAGACACATGCCCGTGTCTTAACCCGTGTGTTTACTACTAGGCATACTGATTTGCAAAACTAGGGTGCAGGGGACACACAGTTATGCAACACTCCCATGAGGGCAGACCTTGTGTCACACATGGCCTAGACACATGCTTGTGTGTCTACCCGTGTGGACAATTTAGAGGCTATTTTCTAAGCCAATTGCCACCCTCACTCATCCACATACTCGAACATGTTTCATAGCATGCAACATAGCATATTTAAACACTCAATATCCAATGCGATGACATTTTCATGCCTTCAAAATATCATCCTAAAGCATATTCAATTAGTCGCACCATTTAGAAGCATTCCACACCAATTTCATGCATAAACAAATTTGATATCCAAATTCCATAATACATATTCATGACCATGACCATCTTGAGTCATTAAGTTATTTCTTATCTTCTAGCATCTATTCCACACCACATTATTCATCCACCAAGCAATAACATATCACATCATAAATGCATTAGCACTTGCACTTATGGTTATTTAGATTACAACCCAATAATCAAATATAAGCCATATCACATGCCATTACAAAATGAATCATCAATACTAGAGGCCTTTACAACTTGGCAAAATTTGGATGACACGTATCACAAAATAACCAAGTCCCCTATACATGCAAACTCAAGTTATCAAATTCACTATACCCAATATTCTTTTGATAGTGTGATCCAATACTCTGACAGCTTTAGATCCCCGAGCTAGCTTGGTGGAACTACAAAGGATGGAAAGGAAAGGGGGTAAGCATTAAAGCTTAGTAAGTTTACATGTAAATAATGTGCAATGATAATAACCAATTATCATGCAAAGACACAATAACATAACCATAAAGATTATTCATCATTCAAGTATTTTGACTTATTATCAAGTGTTCATATATATACTTTCTCATCATAATTCATCCTTTATCAAGGCAAGGCTCGTGAGTTTAGCATACATACCTGTACTTACTCGTAGTATATCATATGATCATATCTTCTTTAACATGCCCTCATTGAGACTTTCATCACCTCATCCATTGCATTACCCGTTGAATACTCGAAATAATATTAGATACACGAAAAACTTGCACATAACTGGCACATATTCATACGTCGCCAAAGCTACCTCATAACATGTAACGCTCGCAATAGAGCTTCTCACGGGCCTGCTTACATAAGCTATCGGTCAAGGTGTAACTACACGGGTTGCTCACACAAGCTGTCAGGTATCCGACGCACTCAGGAATACCTAGCCACCAGTAGAACACGTACAAGACCAGCGCCCGGAACCCAATTACATGTATCACATCCATCATGAACTCAGACCAACTTAATGAGTTCAGATGCCACATATATATCACGAACCCAGACCAACTCAATGAGTTCATATTTCTAAATTCCTAGTGACATGTTACTTGTATCCTAAACTATTCCTAAGGCTCAAACAGGATTCTTTCTCACGAATACATAATGTCTCCATTACACTTGCTCGTGATGTCGTGGATAACGACCATAATATCATTCGTACTTACAACACCATCATTAGGTATAACATACGTAATAATAATAAAATATTTTCTACATAATATCAACACATTAAAACATACTATATTCACACATTATTTACACATGTACTTACCTCGGTACAAAATGATGATAAACGAGCCTATTCGTCGAAAACTTTATTCTTCCTTCGGTCATGTTCCGAATCACATTTTTCTTGATCTATAATGTCAAATTTAACTAGTTTAATAATCACATTGTTCAAATCAATTCGTAATTCATACTTTAGTAAAATTACTCTTTTACCCCTAACTTTTCACGTATTTATAATTTAGTCCCTAGGCTTGTAAAATGAAATGCATGCATTTTCTTTGTTAGCCAAGCCTAGCAGAATTTTCCTTTACTCATAACAGCTCATATTTTCATC
Organism: Gossypium hirsutum; assembly: GCF_007990345.1. Classification (NCBI taxonomy): domain Eukaryota; kingdom Viridiplantae; phylum Streptophyta; class Magnoliopsida; order Malvales; family Malvaceae; genus Gossypium; species Gossypium hirsutum. The sequence goes on from NC_053435.1 coordinate 78,398,253, forward strand.
AAAATTATTTTTTTATCACTTATTTTACACCTTATTTTTAGTGGTTTTCATGAAAAATCATCTTGTGAAAGATGTTTATCACACACTAAACTCTCATATGTCTCCGTAAATCATCAAAATACATGCACGCCACAATGGGTAAATTTTCATACATAAACCCTACTTCAAAATAAGGGTGGAAATAGGTAAATCAAGCTTTGAGGACTTCAAAAATGTAAAGAACATTAAAAACAAGCTAGGGAACACTTACTATTGAGCTTGAAAAGATGAACAAAACCCTAGCTATGGCCTTTTGAAATTTTCGGCAAAGGGGGAGGAAGATGGACATAAATTTTGACTTATTTTCTCCTTTTATTCTTTTATTTACCAAATGACCAAAATGCCCTTTAGGCCTTTTTTTCCAATATTTCCTATACATGCCCATTTTTGTCCAAACTTTTAGAAATTGGTCAAATTGCTAATTAAGACCTTCTAATTTATAATCTAAAGCAATTTCATGCTAAAAGCTTCTAGATCACAAGTTTTGCATCTTATTCAATTTGGTCCCTAAAGTTCATTTAGACATTTTATGCATAGAATTTCTTCATGAAAATTTTAAACAAGCATGCATATATATCATGGACCTCATAATAATCATAAAATCATTCTTTCTATCTCAGATTTGTGGTCTCAAAACCATGTTTCAACTAGGACCCAATTCAGCATGTTACAGGGCGTGTCTCTGGCCATGTGGTGCAAGTCAGTATGTATGCGCTGTTTTCACAGGCCTATGACATGAGTGTGGCTGGTAGCCGTGTAAGGCACACGGCCTGTTCACACGGGCGTGTGACCCTTAATTGCTTGAAAATTTTATAAGTTTCCCAAAGTTTGCAAATGTTCTCGGTTTAGTCTCGAACCGCTTCTAAGCATGTTTTAAGGCCTTAAAGAGCCTCGTAATGGACAATATGATTGTGTTCTATATAATTATGACTATGAATGTTTAAATTATGTAATAATGATGTGATTTGATTGATAATGCCTTGTAACCCTATTCTGGCAAAGGATACGGGTTAAGGGTGTTACAATTATTGGTATCAGAGCTACTGTTTAATTAATTTTAGGACTAAAGTAGCATGTCAGAGTCTAGCTATACATGCCATATATATAAACCGTGATAGTGTGATGATTCCTGAATGCTTAAAATGTGTTTTCATATTGTAATGGATCCTGAACGAGCAATAGCTGATGATGTAGAGAGTAATGCACCCGCTCCAGCTCAAGGAGTAGCGTTAGCTAATTCTAAGTTGATTTCAAGTAGTTAAGAGAGAGAGGCTAAGCAAGCCTTCTTCCAGATGATGAATGAGTGGTTTACAAAGTTTGTTCGAATGAATCCGGCTACTCAACAACCTCCACTCCCACCTGTTCCTCAACAAATTCTTATTGTTCCTCAAGCTATAGATCAGATGCGATTGAATAAGCCACCAGTAGATAAGATTCGTGAATATGGGGCTGAAGAGTTCCGAGCTACCTTTGATGATGAAGCTGAGAGAGCTAAGGATTGGCTCGAGAATATGATCAGAGTATTTGACGAAAAATCTTGCACTCCTATTGAATGTATTAAATGTGCGGTATATTTACTTAGAGATAATGCATACCATTGGTGGAAAACATTAATATCCGTAGTTCTTAGAGAATGAGTTACTTGGGAGTTCTTTCAATCTGAGTTTCAGAAGAAGTACATAAGTCAGCGATTCCTTGATTAGAAGCATAAAGAGTTTCTAGAATTGAAACAAGATCGAATGACTGTTAGTTAGTACGAAAGAGAATTCGTACGTTTAAGCAAGTATGCTCGTGAATATGTGTCTACTGAGGAGATTATGTGTAAACGGTTCAATGATGGACTGAATGAGGATATAAAACTATTAGTCAGGATTCTTGAATTGAAAGAATTCATCGTTTTGGGTGAAAGGGCTTGTAAAGTCGAGGATATCAACAAAGAAAAAAGAAAAGCTGATTTTGAAACAAGAAATTCAAGAAAGAGATCACTTAGTAAATCTTATCAGTCTTCATCAAAGAAATTTTGAGACTCATTTAATCGTTCTAATGTATCAGTGGGACATTCAATCAGGGATCATGAAAAGCAACATGTGAGTTCTAAAGCTCAAGCTATATCTATTGTTAGTGTTGGCAGTGTGAGACAAAATCGACCCGAGTGTAGACATTATGGAAAATGGCATATTGGTGATTGTAGATTGAATGATCAAGCTTGTTTTAAATGTGGATCATTAGATCATTTCATTCGTAACTTTCCTGAGTTGGCTGAGCAAGATACAGTACAAAACACGAGGTCGAGTAACACTGCAGCTAGAAGTAGACCACTAAAAAACACAGGAAATGGGAGTGGCAGCCAGAGAACAACTAAAGATTCTACTGTGTGGTCAGAGGCCAGAGCACCTGCACGAGCCTACGCTATTCGCGCTCACGAAGAAGCGTCATCTCCAAATGTAATTACAGGTACTTTCACTCTTTCTGATACTAATGTGATTACATTGGTAGATCCAAGACCAACTCATTCATATATATATATATATGTGTGAATTTAGAATCCAATAAGACTTTGCCAGTAGAATCTACTGAATTTGTAATTAGAGTATCGCACCCCTTAGGTAAGTGTGTTTAGGTTGATAAATTGTGTAAGAACTGTCCTGTTTTTCGGCTGATCTGATGTTGTTGCCATTTGATAAATTTGATATAATTCTAGGTATGGATTGGCTAACGCTACATGATGCTATAGTAAACTGTAAACAAAAGACAATTGATTTGAAATGTCAAAATAATGAAATTATTCGGACTGAGTCAGATGATTTGAATGGTTTACCAGCAATGACTTCATCAATGTTAGCTCAAAAATATGTGAGAAAGGGTTGCGAAGCTTATTTTGCTTATGTGCTTGCTACAAAAGTGACTGAAAAGATGATTGAATTAGTGCCAATTGTGTGTAAGTATCCGGATGTGTTTCCTAAATAATTGTCAGTTTTACCACCGATTCGAGAGGTTGAGTTTGGCATTGAGTGCTGGGAATTACTCTGATATCGATAGCTCCGTATAGAATGGCTCTGACAGAGTTAAAAGAATTGAATGCTCATTTACAAGAGTTAACAGATAGAGGTTTTGGTAGACCGAGTTTCTCGCCCTAGGGTGCTCCCGTGTTGTTTGTAAAAAAAAAGATGGCACGATGAGAATGTGTATAGACTACTGACAGCTTAAGTGACGATCAAGAATAAGTATCCTCTGCCCAGAATAGATGATTTTTTTGATTAGCTAAAAGGAGATACAATGTTTTCGAAGATAGATTTGAGATCAGGTTACTACCAGTTACGAGTTAGAGACTCTGATATGCCAAAGATAGCTTTTAGAACGACATATGGTCATTATGAATTTTTAGTTATACCTTTCGGACTAACAAATGCACCTGATGTTTTCATGGACTTAATGAATCAGATTTTCAGACCATACCTAGATTGGTTTGTCATTGTATTCATTGATGACATTTTGATTTATTCACATGATGAATCTGAGCATGTCGAGCATTTGAGAATTGTACTAAAGACTCTGCAAGATAAGCAATTATTTGCTAAGTTCAGTAAATTTGAATTCTAGTTAAGAGAAGTTAGTTTTCTGGGACATATAGTTTTAGCCGCACGTATCCGAGTTAACTCGAGCAAAATTTCTGCAATAATAGATTGGAAGCCTCCTAGAAATGTTTCTGAGGTTTGTAATTTTCTGGGACTAGCGGGATATTATAGATGGTTTGTAAAAGGCTTTTCGATGATTGCAACTCGATGGCGAAATTTCTTCAAAAAGATGTTAAGCTCGAGTGGTTAGATAAATGTTAAAAAAGTTTAGATCATTTGAAAGCTTTATTGACAGAGGCACCAGTGTTAGTTTAGCTTGAGTCGGGTAAAGAATTTATAATGTTCAGTGATGCATCGTTGAATGGTCTAGGTTGTGTTTTGATGTAGTAAGGAAAAGTTATAGCTTATCCTTGAGACAGTTGAAGCCGCATGAAAAGAATTATCTGATGCACGAGTTAGAGTCAGTAGCCATTGTGTTTGCGTTGAAGATTTAGTGTCATTATCTGTTTGGTGATAAATGTCATGTTTATTTAGATCACACGAGTTTGAAATATCTGATGACTCAGAAAGATTACGACAGTAGAGATGGTTAGAATTGTAAAAAGATTACGAGCTAGTGATTGACTACCATCCAGGAAAAGCAGATGTTGTTGCTAATGCATTAAGCCAGAAATCTTTGTTCGCTCTACATGCGATGAATACTCAAATAGCTTTGTGTAATGATGGTTCAATGGTGGTCGAGATTAAAGCGAGACCATTATTTTTACAATAGATTTGCGAAGCTTAGAAAGGTGATAATAATATGTTAGCAAAACGAGCTCAATGTGATTTGAACATTGATTCAGAATTTCAAGTTGTCACTAATGATTTTTTAAGATTCAAAGGCTGAATATGTGTTCCGAGAAATTCAGAGTTGATTCAGATGATTTTGAATGAAGCACATAGTAGTCGTTTATCTGTTCATCAAGGAAGCACGAAAATGTATAACGACTTGAAACAGCTCTATCGGTGGCCTGGTCTGAAACGTGACATCTTAGAGTTCGTTTCTAACTGTTTGATTTGTCAGCAAGTTAAAGCTGAGCATCATATACCGTCTGGTTCACTGTAACTGATTATAATTCTTGAGTGGAAATGGGATAAAGTGACTATGGATTTTGTGTCGAGATTGCCCCTATCTCCGAGAAAGAAAGATTCAATCTGGATTATAGTTGATAGATTGACAAAATCGGCTCATTTCATTCCGGTATGAATAGACTATTCTCTTGAAAAGTTAGCTAAGTTGTATATCTCTAAGGTTTTCATATTACTCGGAGTACCAGTTTCTATTGTTTTGGATAGAGATCCGAGGTTCACACTGAGGTTTGGGAAGAAACTGCAAAATACACTGGGTTCAAAACTACATTTTAGTACAGTATTTCACCCACAGACGGATGGTCAATTCGAACAAGTTATACAGATACTCGAGGATTGTTGAGATGTTGCATTCTTGAGTTCGAAGGTACGTAGGAAAAGTATTTTTCATTGATTAAATTTGCCTATAACAATTGTTTTCAATAAAGTATTAACAAGGCACTGTACGAAGCTCTATATGGTCGTAAATGTTAAACACCATTGTACTGGACTGAGCTAAGGGAGAATAAGATTCACGGGATTGATCTGATCAAAGAGACTGAAGATAAAGTGAAAGTAATTCATGATAGTTTGAAAGCAGTGTCAGATCATCAAAAATTGTACACTGACTTGAAAAGAAAAGACATTGAGTTTCAAATCAAGGATAAAGTGTTTTTGAAAGTTTCACCATGGAATAAAATACTCAGATTTGCCAGAAAAGGAAAGTTGAGCCTGAGATTCATCGAACCTTATGAAATTATTGAGTGAGTTGGACCAGTGGCATACCGGTTAGCATTACCATCTAAGTTAGAAAAGATTCATAATGTATTTTACGTATCAATGCTTTGACGATACAGATTCGATCCCTCGCATGTTATTTCACCGACCGAAGTTAAGATTCAGTTAGATTTATCATACAGTGAAAAACCAGTCCGAATTTTAGCTTGTGAGATTATAGAGCTGAGAAATAAAAGAATAGCATTAGTGAAAGTCTTGTGGCATCGACACGGGGTAGAAGAAGCTACATGGGAAACTGAGGATGCTATGAGAAAGCAATATCCAAACCTATTCACTGGTAAGATTTTCGAGGACGAAAATCCCTAAGGGGGAGAGTTGTAACAGCCTGGTTTTAGCTAAATCGAAACAGTGGTTTCAAAATCACAAATCTGAGGTCTTAAAATTATTTTAATAGTATTTTATGTATTTACAGCATGATACCATGTATGTGTGAAAGTTTCGTGATTTAATTTTATTGATTGGATGTCTAATTTGATAAAAGGACTTAATCGCGTAAAATGTAAACATAGCATGCTATAAGCTAAAAGTGCTTATTTGCTATGGTTTATTAAATTAAAGGTCCTTATGATGAAATTAGACCATTTGTAGTGGAAATTTACATAAATGGGCATTATATGGATGATATTAAATGTTTTATAATGAGGTTAATTTAGTAATTTGGTTATTAAAGATTAATAAAATAAAATAAAAACAAACATATCATCTTTAGTCCATCTTCACTGAAAATTAAAAGAGAAAGAAGCTTGGGAAGCATTTAGGGTTCGGCCCTTGTTCATCTTGATTGAAGTATGAAATTTTTTGGTTTTTAATGATTTTTATGTTTTTGTGATCGTTGCTTCGTATTCTTGCTAGCCCGTACCTTAATTTCTAAATTGGTTGATGAATTTGTGAGTTGCCATTGATGATAGCTTGATGTTTTTGAATGTTGATGATGGAAAATAATTAATAGTTGATAGATTTTAATGTTTTGTAAATTGATTTTTGAAAAAATGTCAAATAAGGATTAAATTGTGAAATTTGTAAAGTGAAGGGTTGAAATGTGAAATAAATGAAAGTTTTAGGCTGCTAGGGACTCAAGTATAAATTGGCTAAGCATGGGAAGTTTTAGGCTGCTAGGGACTCAAGTATAAATTGGCTAAGCATGGGTTAAATTGAATTTTGTGAATTTTGTGTAGTTGTGAATTAAGGACTAAATTGTAAAAGTATGAAACTTTAAGGGCTAAAATGAAAAAATTCCCAAATAGGTATTTTTGGATTAAATTGAATGTGTGGTTGAATAAACAAGTTGAATTTGATATTATATAAATCAAGAAAAGAGGAACTCGGACTTAGATCGAGACAAGAACAAAGTACTCGATTAATCGGCTAGTTTCGTTGTTTCTACGATCGAGGTAAGTTCATAAGCAAATAAATGTCTTTAAATTTATTTATAACTATTTACGTGTCATTGAATTGCTATGAATGTTGAATGAGCAAATACGAGCAAGAATTGACAAAGTTATGATATCTGAAAGTCTCGTACAAACCCTAGGAATAGTATAGGATACGAATGTCATGACATTAGGATTACAGAGATGTGATTACATGTAAGACCATGTTTGAGACATTGGCATTATATTGTGATTACATTTAAGACCATGTCTGAGACATTGGCATTGTATTGTGATTACGTGTAAGACCATGTATGGGACATTAGCATAGTTATTCGATTTCGTGTAAGACCTTGTCTGGGACAGTGGCATCGATATGTGATAACATGTAATACCATATCTGGGATATGGCATTGTATGAGCTATTGCAATTTTTGAGTATCCTTAACAATTTCGAATGGTTCAACGGGTAAAGTCAGTCAAGAAAGAATGTGTGAATGAGTTAAGTGATTCAGGGAGATTCATATGAATATTGAAACGGAAAGTATTTGATGAATTCAATTATGATATTGAATATGTTTACAATGAGAAAGGTTTGTGAACTTGTATGTGTTTAGCTATGCTTAGCATATTTGTATTGATATGCAATTATTCATATGATGACTTTACTTGCATCTGGCTTACTAAGCTTTTAAAGCTTACTTTGTGTGTTCATTCCCTATTTTATAGATTATCGAAGCTAGCTTAAACTCGGGGATCATCGAGAACATCGTCAAACTATCGATCATCTTGTTGGTACTTTTGAAGCTTTGTATATATGGTATATGGCATTTATAGGCTAGTGTCATTTTGGTATGTTTTTAGTTATGATTTAGCCATGAGATTTGGCTTGTAAATGTTGGTGTGTATTTGGCCATATAAGTTGGCTTAATTCGTAAGTTTGATAGATGAGTAATTGATTCATGTGTTTGCTAGATTAATTCTTATGTTCGGGCAAGATTAATATGGATTCATGTGTTTGCTAGATGAGTAATTGATTTGGTTAATTATCAACGATGTATCATGATTGAGAAATGGCATGTTGTGAATTGGTTTATTGATGATGAAATGGTATATAATGAGGCATAAAATAGTTGATAATATGGTGAGAAAATGCATGTAGAAGTTAAGGTTAAGACTTGATGTCTTGGTATGTTTTTGTTTATGATTTTAGGGGTTGATTGATTAGATTATAAATGGCATATTATGTGTATGAAATAGTATGTTTTGGCTGCCTTTGAATGTATCGATTTGGTACAAATGTGGTGGTTAAGGTATGCTTGAGAAAGGGTGTGAAATGTGGCTTCAACCAAGCCTATTTTCACTCCACACGGCCGAGCACACGGGCGGGTGGCTTGACCGTGTGTGACACATGACATTGGTACACGGTCGTGTGTCCCCTGGGGTAGCCCTTTGAATTAAGTCAGTATACCCTATAGGTTTGACATAGCCTAAACACACGGGTTGGCACATAGGTGTTTGGCTGGCCGTGTGACCCAAGTCAGTAACCCCTCTAGTTTTCCCACGGCCATGGCACACGGGCATGTAACACCGCTTACCCATGTTAAACACCGGGACAATGGAACTAGGCATTACCGTACTTGTACTCAGACATTCATGCAAAACCGGACTAGAATATTTTTCTTCATATCAATTTCTTTCATACATACGCAATTCATCCCTTACATTGGCCTATGAGGCCTAAAACATACACCTGGGGTAGTTCGGGACTAAACTGAAAACTTTTGAAAAACTATGGGAAACTTAACAATTTTCTTGTCTTAGAGAGCCACACACCAGTGGGGGTAGGCCGTGTGGTCACACACGCCCTTGGGGCCTGGGACACGCCCGTGTCCTCAACCCGTGTAACTCTCAAACTATGATGTCATCATCAAAACAAGGTCACACGGCCATATCACACGCCCATGTGTCCAGACCGTGTGGTACATTAAAAATAAGTGAATTTTTAAAAAAATGGTGCAGACTTCACATAGCCAGAGCACATGCCCGTATGGGTAGGCCGTGTGAGACACACGCCCGTGTCTTAACCCGTGTGTTTACTACTAGGCATACTGACTTGTAAAACTAAGGTACAGGGGACACACGGCTATGCAACACGCCCATGAGGGTAGACCGTGTGTCACCAATGGCCTAGACACATGCTCGTGTGTCTACCCTTGTTGACAATTTAGAGCCTATTTTCTAAGCCAATTGCCACCCTCACTCATCCATATACTCAAACATGTTTCATAGCATGCAACATAGAATATTTAAACACTCAATATCCAATGCCATGGAATTTTCATGCCTTTAAAATATCATCCTAAAGCATATTCAATTAGTCACACCATTTAGGAGCATTCCACACCAATTTCATCCGTAACAAAATTTGTTATCCAAATTCCATAATACATATTCATGACCATGACCATCTTAAGTCATTAAGTCATTTCTTATCTCCAAGCATCTATTCCACACCACATCATTCATTCACCAAGTAATAACATATCACATCATCAAGGTATTAGCACATGCATGCATGGGTATTTAGATTACAACCCAATAATCAAATATAAGCCATATCACATGGCCATAACAAAATAAATCATCAATATTAGAGGCCTTTACAACTTGGCCAAATTTGCATGACACATATCACAAAATAACCAAGTCACCTATACATGCCATACTCAAGTTATCAAATTCACTATACCCAATATTCTTTTGATAGTGTGATCGAATACTCTAACAGCTTCCGATCCCCGAGCTAGCTTGGAGGAACTACAAAGGATGAAAAGGAAAGGGGGTAAGCATTAAAGCTTAGTAAGTTCACATGCAAATAATGTGCAATGATAGTAAGCAATTATCATGCAAAGACATAATAACGTAAACATAAAGATTATTCATCATTCAAGTATTTTGACTTATTATCAAGTGTTCATATATATACTTTCTCATCATAATTCATCCTTTATCAAGGCAAGGCTCGTGAGTTTAGTGTACATACTTGTACTTACCCGTAGTATATCATATGATCATACATTCTTTAACATGCCCCCATTGGGACTTTCATCACCTCATCTACTGAATTACCCGTTGAACACTCGGAATACTATTGGATACACGAAAAACATGCACATAAGTGCCATATATACATACGTAGTCAAAGCTACCTCATAACATGCAACGCTCGCAATGGAGCTACCACGAGCCTGCTTACATAAGCTATCGATCAAGGTGTAACTAAACGGGCTGCTCACCCAAATTGTCAGGTATCTGACAAACGCAGGACTACCTACCCACCAGTAGAACACGTACAAGACCAGTGCCCGGAACCCAATTACATGTATCGCATCCATCATGAACTCAGACCAACTCAATGATTTTAGACGCCACATATGTATCACGAACCCAGACCAACTCAATGAGTTCGGTTTCTAAAACCCTAGTGACATGTCACTTGTATCCTAAACTATTCATTAGGTTCAAATGGGATTCTTTCTCATATGTACATAACATCTCCATTACACTTGCTCGTGATGTCGTGGATAACAACCATAATAAAATTCGTACTTACAACACCATCATTAGGCATAACATACATAATAATAAAATATTTTCCACATAATATCAACATATCAAAACATACTATATTTTCACATTATTTACACATGTACTTACCTCGGTACAAAATGATGATAAACGGGTCTATTCATCGAAAACTTTATTCTTCCCTCGATCAAGACTCGAATCACGTTTTTCTAGATCTATAATGCCAAATTTAACTTGTTTAATAATCACATTTTTCAAATCAATTCATAATTCATACTTTAGCAAAATTACTCTTTTACCCCTAACTTTTCACTTATTTACAATTTAGTCCCTAGGCTCGTAAAATGAAATGCATGCATTTTCTTTGTTACCCAAGCCTAGCCAAAGTTTCCTTGTACTCATAATATCCCATATTTTCATCAAAATTAGATTTTTATCACTTATTTTACACCTTTTTTAAATTAGTCCTTTTTAGTGGTTTTCATGAAAAATCATCTTGTGAAAGACGTTTATCACACACTAAACTCTCATATTCCTCCACAAATCATCAAAACACATGCATGTCACACATGGGAAAGTTTTCACACATAAACCTACTTCAAAATAAGGGTGGAAATAAGTAAATCAAGCTACGAGGACTTCAAAAATATAAAGAACATTAAAAACAGGCTAGGGAACACTTACTATTGAGCTTGAAAAGATGAAAAAAACCCTAGCTATGGCTCCTTGAAATTTTTGGCAATGGGGGAGGAAGATGGACTAAAATTTTGACTTATTTTCCCTTTTTATTCTTTTATTTACCAAATGGCCAAAATGCCCTTAAAGCCTTTCTTTCAAATTTTTCCTATACATGTCCATTTTTGCCCAAACTTTTAGAAATTAGTCAAATTGCTAATTAGGACATTCAAATTTGTAATCTAAAGCAATTTCATGCTAAAACCTTCTAGAGCACAAGTTTTGTATCTTATTCAATTTGGTCCCTAAAGTTCAATTAGACATTTTATGCATAGAATTTCTTCATGAAAATTTCACACAAGCATGCATACATATCATGGACCTCATAATAATCATAAAATCATTATTTCTATCTCAAATTTGTGGTCTCGAAACCAGTGTTCCGACATACCCTCATTCGAGATGTTACAACTCTCCCCCTTTTAGGGATTTTTATCCCCAAAAATCTGACCGGTAAAAAAGTTTGTGTATTGTTTCCTCATAGCCTCTTCTGGCTCTCATGTAGCTTCTTCAACCCCATGTTTTTGCCATAAGACCTTCACAAGAGCAATACTTTTGTTTCTCAATTGCTTGACTTCTCGAGCCAAGATCTTAACCGGTTCTTCACCATAAGTCATATCCGATCGAATTTCAACCTCTGTCGGAGCAATCACATGTGAGGGATCAGATCTATATCAGCGCAACATGGACACATGAAATACATCATGAATCTTTTCTAACTCAGACGACAAAGCCAATCGATATGCTACCGGAGCTATCCTTTTGGTAATCTCATACGATCCTATAAAATGAGGACTCCACTTCCCCTTTTTTCCAAATCTTAAAAACTTTTTCCATGGAGATACTTTCAAGAATACTTTATCGCCAACTTGATACTCAATTTCCTTTCTTTTCAAATCTGCATACGACTTTTGTCTATACGATGCCGCTTTCAAACAATCACGAATTACCTTCACCTTTTCTTCCGTTTCTTTAACCAAATCAATTCCATGAATCTTATTGTCCTTAAGTTCAGTCTAGTACAAAGGTGTGCAACATTTACGTCCATGCAATGCCTTATAAGGTGCCATTTTCAAGCTTGACTGATAACTGTCGTTGTAGGCAAATTCAGCCAGCGAATTTTCCCAACTACCTTGGAATTCCAATACACAGCATCGAAGCATGTCTTCCAAGATTTGAATTACTCGCTCAGATTGTCCATCAGTCTGAAGGTGAAAAGTAGTACTAAAGTTCAGTTTCGTGCCTAAAGCCTCTTGTAATTTTTTCCAAAATTAGGACGTGAACATCAAATCTCTAGCTGAAATAATTGACAAAGGTACTCCGTGAAGTCTTACAATTTCAGAAACATACAATTCAGCCAACTTATCAAGTGAATAATCAATGCGTACTGGTATAAAATGAGCTAATTTAGTCAACTTGTCAACTACCACCCAAATGACATCTTTCTTTCTTGGTGTCAATGGTAAACCTGTCACAAAATCCTTGGTAATTCTGTCCCATTTCCATTCGGGAACCAAAATACGTTGAAGTAAACCTGAAGGTACCTGGTGTTCGACCGTTACTTGCTGCACCTCGATACAAACTGGGATATATCTCTTTTCATATCGTTCCACCAATACATTTTCTTTAAATCATTGTACATTTTCGTGCTACCCGGGTGAACTGACATACGTTCGTTATGAGCCTCATATAAAATATTCTGGATCAACTCAGTATTATTCTAAACACAAATTCTACCACGGAACCTCAGTCAACCATCGAAGTCTTTCTGAAAATCTAGTTCAATGTTTGACTCATACTGAGCTTTCTTTGCTTGTAACTCTTTATTAGTTTTCTGAGCATCACAAATCTGTTGTAGAAAAGTTGATCTAGACCTCAACTCTGCTAGAATTACACCATCATTAGACAAGTTCAACTGTGTGTTCATAGCTCTCAACGAAAATAAAGACTTCCTGCTCAGGGCGTCGGCGACCACATTTGCCTTACCAGGGTGATAATCGATCACAAGGTCATAGTCTTTTAACAATTCAAGCCATCTTCGTTGCCTCAAATTCAAGTCTTTTTTGGTTATCAGATACTTAAGACTTTTATGGTCTATATAGACATGTCATTTCTCCCCAAACAGATAATGTCACCAAATCTTCAAAGCAAATACAATGGCAGCCAACCCTAGATCATGCGTCGGATAGTTCTTCTCATAAGGATTCAATTGCCAGGAAGCATAAGATACTACTTTACCCTCTTACATAAGCACACAACCCAATCCACTCAAGGATGTATCACTGTAAATCACAAATTCTTTCCCTGATTCCAGTTGTACTAACACTGGTGCCTCGGTCAATAACATTTTTCATTTCTTAAAGCTCTACTAACATTTTTCTGACCACTCAAACTTCACCTCTTTTTGAAGTAATCTCGTCATAAGAGTGGCTATCATAGATAACCCTTTCACAAAAAGTCTGTAGTAATCGGCCAAACCCAAAAAGCTCGTAACTTCAGTTATATTCCGTGGCTGCTTCCATTCAACAATAGCAGAAATCTTATTAGGATCAACTCGAATCCCATCACCTGAAACAATGTGGCCTAAGAATCTGACCTCTCGAAGCCAAAACTCACTTTTACTGAAATTAGCATACAACTGTTATCCCTCAAAGTCTGTAAAATAGTTCTTAAGTGTTCAGCATGCTTTGCCTCATCTCTAGAATAAATCAGGATATCATCAATGAATACCACAACAAACTTGTCCAAATATGGCCAAAAGATTTGGTTCATTAAATCCATTAATACAGCAGGAGCATTTGTTAATCCAAATGGCATAACTAGGAACACGTAGTGGCCATACCTTATTCTAAGGGCAGTCTTAGGCATATCCGACTCTTTAATTCGTAATTGATAGTAGTCGGATCTCAAATCTATCTTAGAGAACCATGTCGCTCCTTTTAACTGGTCGAACAGGTCATCAATCCTTGGGAAAGGATACTTATTTTTAATTGTCACCTTATTAAGCTGTCAGTAGTCGATGCATAATCTCATGGAACCATCGTTCTTTTTCACAAATAATACAGGAAAACCCCATGGGAAAATCTTGGTCTCGCAAAGCCTTTGTAAATCAACTCTTGCAACTATGACTTCAATTCTTTTAGCTCATTCGGGGCCATCCTATACAGAGCAATAGAAATAGGTGTCGTCCCTGGCATTAACTCAATACCAAATTCAAATTCTCTAATTGGAGGCAAACCTGGCAATTCCTCCGGAAATACATCTGCATACTCACATACAACTGGCACTGATTAAATTTTCAATTCGAATTCCTTTGTATTCAATATGTATGCCAAATAAGCTTCATACCCTTTTCTCATATATTTTTTAGTGGACATCGAAGAAATTACAATTGGCGACTTATCTGCATCATTTGATTCAACCCGAAGAATCTCACCATTTTCACATTTCAATTCAATAACTTTTTATCTACAATTCACTATAGCATCATGTAGTGTCAACCAATCCATCCCCAGTATGACATCAAATTCATCAAATGGTAACAACATCAAGTTAGCTGGAAAATAATGACCTCTAGTCATCAAAGAGCATTTCTTACATTCTTTATCAACTATCACATGATTTCCTAACGGATTTGACACCTTAATCATAAATTCGGGAGACTCAATAGGTATATTCGTACTAAATACCAATTTCATTCAGACATACGAATGAGTAGAGCCAGGGTCTATCAAAGCAATAACATTAGAATAATAGAGAGAGAAAATACCAGTTATCACATGAGGAGAAGTTGCATCTTCACGTGTGCATATGGCATAGGCTCTGGCCGGAGCTCTAGCTTTGGACCTCACTGTTGTATCTCTTGTCACATTCTTGCTACCATACCCATTCTTGCATTTCTCGGGGGTCTTCCCCTAGAAGCTGTGCCACTCGGTCTTAGATTCTGAAATCTTTCTTTTTTCTACCATCTCGAAACAATCTTTAATATAATGGTCTTGAGAACGACACCTGATACAAGATCCATCACTCACCCTACAGGTGCCAAAATGACATATACCACATTGCTAGCACTGGAGTTTGGAAGGTTTAGCGTTACCAACGCTTGCCACAGATGTAGCCCAAGATTTAAAATCTGAATTCTACTTCCTACGGCCCCAGTATGAATGTCTAGCTGACACATGTGAACGTGAATATAACTCTCTCGGTTTCTTAGACTGAGATGGAAATGACTTACTCGTGTGCCTCTTTCTTGTGTCTCTAGCCTCAGACTTAGCTTTCCACTTTTCTTTAATCAGCTCTTCAGCTTTACAAGCCCATTCGACGAGTACTACAAATTCCTTCAACTTAAAAATACCTACTAACGTCTTGATATCCTCATTAAGTCCATCTTCAAATCTTCTACACATTTTAGCCTCAGAGGATACACACTCTCGAGTGTACTTACTGAGTTTGATGAATTCTCTCTCATATTTATTAACTATCATATGACCCTGCTTTGAATCTAAAAATTCCTTACACTTTTCGTCGATGAACCGTTCACTAATATATTTCTTTCGGAAGTCTTCTTGAAAGAATTCCCAAGTAACTCTCTCTGGAGGTACCACGGATATCAACATTCTCCACAAGTGATATGCCGCATCTCTCAACAAGGATATGGCACATTTTAAGCATTCCTCTGGTGTACAGGATAATTCATCAAATACCCGCTTCAAATTCTATAACCAGAACTCTGCTTTCTCAGGATCATCATTGGAATTTGCCCTAAATTCCTCAGCACCTTGCTTTTGAAATTTATCAACTGGAGTTCTATAGAATCTCATAAAATTTATACCTTGAGGCATCGTGGGTGCGACTTGAGGATTTAGAGGAGGTGGGGGAGGTCGAGCGTTCGGGTTCGTTCGAACGAACTCTATGTACCAGGCATTCATCATGTGGAGAAAGGCTTATCTGCCTCCTTGTCCTCTACTAACAGTCTCAAGTCTACTATCAAATGGCATTGCTCCTTCCATGGGAGCAAGTGCGTTACTTTCTACATCATCTGTCACTCCTATGTCAGGATCCATTTGTTATATGAAAACACATTTTAAAATCATCAAGAGTTGTCACACTATCATAATATATGTATGGCATGTATAGCTAAACTAGAACACATGTTACGTAGTTCGAGAATCAACTAAATCGTAGATCTGATACCACTAAATGTAACACCTCTTATCGGTGTCTGACACCGAGACAGGGAATGAAGCATTATTGGACTTGTACTTAGACATTCATGCAAAACCGGACTATAAAATTTTTCTTCATATCAATTTCATTCATACATACACAATTCGTCCCTTACATGGGCCTGCAAGGTCCAAAACATAGATCGGGGGTGTTTGAGACTAAATCGAGAACTTTTGAAAAACTTTGGGCAACTTAGCAATTTTCTTGTTTTAGAGAGCACACACCCGTGGGAGTAGGCCGTGTGGTCACACACACCCGTATGGCTTGGGACATGCCCGTTTCCTCAACCCGTGTAACACTCTAACTATGATGTCATCATCAAAATAAGGTCACACAGCCGTATCACACTCCCGTGTGTCTAAACCATGTGGTACATTAAAAATAAATGAATTTTTCATAAAATGGTGCAGACTTCACATGGCCAGAGCACATGCCCGTATGGGTAGGCCGTGTTTCTCACACGGCCAAGACACACGCCCGTGTCTTAACTCGTGTGTTTACTATTGGGCATACTGACTTGTAAAACTAAGGTACAGGGGATACACAACTATGCAACACGCCCATGAGGGTAGACCGTGTGTGACACACGGTCTAGACACATGCTCGTGTGTCTACCCGTGTGGACAATTTAGAGGCTATTTTTTAAGCCAATTGCCACCCTCATCTATCCATATACTCAAACATGTTTCATAGCATGCAACATAGCATATTTAAACACTCAATATCCAATGCCATGGCATTTTCATGCCTTCAAAATATCATCCTAAAGCATATTCAATTAGTCACCCCATTAAAAAGCATTCCACACCAATTTCATGCATAACCAAATTTGTTATCCAAATTCCATAATACATATTCATGACCATGACCATCTTAAGCCATTAAGTCATTTCTTATCTCCTAGCATCTATTCCGCACCTCATCATTCATTCACCAAGAAATAACATATCACATCATCAAGGCATTAGCACCTGCATGCATGGGTATTTAGATTACCACCCAATAATCAAATATAAGCCATATCACATGGCCATTACAAAATGAATCACCAATATTAGAGGCCTTTACAACTTGGCCAAATTTGCATGACACATATCACAAAATAACCAAGTCCCCTATACATGCCATACTCAAGTTATCAAATTCACTATACCCAATATTCTTTTGATAGTGTGATCGAATACTCCAACAGCTTCTGATCCCTAAGCGAGCTTGGTGGAACTACAAAGGATGAAAAGGAAAAAGGGTAAGCATTAAAGCTTTGTAAGTTCACATGCAAAGAATGTGTAATGATGGTAAGCAATTATCATTAAAAGACATAATAACATAACCATAAAGATTATTCATCATTCAAGTATTTTGACTTATTATCAAGTGTTCATATATATACTTTCTCATCATAATTCATCCTTTATCAAGGCAAGGGTCGTGAGTTTAACGTACATACCTGTACTTACCCGTAGTATATCATATGATCATACCTTCTTTAACATGCCCTCATTGGGACTTTCATCACCTCATCCATTGCATTACCCATTGAACACTCGGAATACAATTGGATACACAAAAAACTTGCACATAAGTGCCACATATTTATATGTAGTCAAAGCTACCTCATAACATTTAACGCTCGCAATAGAGCTATTCACGGGCCTGCTTACATAAGCTATCGGTCAAGGTGTAACTACACGGGCTGCCTACACATGCTGTCAGGTATCTGACAAACTCAAGAGTACCTAGCCACCGATAGAACACGCACAAGACCAGTGCCCAGAACCCAATTACATGTATCACATCCATCATGAACTTAGACCAACTTAATGAGTTCAGATGCCACATATATATCACGAACCCAGACCAACTCAATGAGCTCAGATTTCTAAATTCCTAGTGACATGTCACTTGTATCCTAAACTATTCCTAAGGCTCAAACGGTATTCTTTCTCACGAATACATAACGTCTCCATTACACTTGCTCGTGATGTCGTGGATAACGACCATAATATCATTCGTACTTACAACACCATCATTAGGCATAACATACATAATAATAAAATATTTTCCATATAATATAAACACATCAAAACATACTTTATCGTCACATTATTTACACATGTACTTACCTCGGTACAAAATGATGATAAACGAGCCTATTTATCGAAAACTTTATTCTTCCCTCGATCAAGACTCGAATCATGTTTTTCTAGATCTATAATGCCAAATTTAACTTGTTTAGTAATCAAATTGTTCAAATCGATTCATAATTCATACTTTAGCAAAATTGCTCTTTTACCCCTAACTTTTCACTTATTTATAATTTAGTCCCTAGGCTCGTAAAATGAAATGCATGCATTTGCTTTGTTACCCAAGCCTAGCCAAATTTTCTTTGTACTCATAACAACCCATACTTTCATCAAAATTAGATTTTTATCACTTATTTTACACCTTTTTCAAATTAGTCCTTTTTAGTGGTTTTCATGAAAAATCATCTTGTGAAAGATGTTTATCACACACTAAACTCTCATATTCCTCCATAAATCATCAAAATACGTGCATGTCACACATGGCTAAATTTTCATACATAAACCCTACTTCAAAATAAGGGTGGAAATAGGTAAATCAAGCTACGATGACTTCGAAATGTAAAAAACATTAAAAACAGGCTAGGGAACACTTACTATTGAGCTTGAAAGGATGAACAAAACCCTAGCTATGGCTCCTTGAAATTTTCGGCAATGGGGGAGGAAGATGGACGCAAATTTTGACTTATTTTCCCTTTTTATTCTTTTATTTAACAACTGACCAAAATGCCCTCAAGGCCTTTCTTTCAAATTTTTCCTATACAAGTCCATTTTTGTCCAAACTTTTAGAAATTGGTCAATTTGCTAATTAGGACCTTATAATTTATAATCTAAAGCGATTTCATGCTAAAATCTTCTAGATCACAAGTTTTGCATCTTATTCAATTTGGTCCTTAAAGTTCAATTAGACATTTTATGCATAGAATTTCTTCATGAAAATTTCACACAAGCATGCATACATATCATGGACCTCATAATAATCATAAAATCATTATTTTTATCTCGAATTTGTGGTCTCAAAACCATTGTTCTGACTAGGCCCTAATTCGGGATGTTACAGGGCGTGTCTCTAGCCGTGTGGTGCAAGTTAGTATGTATGCCCTGTTTTCACACGGCCTGTGACATGGGTGTGTCTGGTAGCCATGTGAGGCACACGGCCTGTTCACACAGGCGGGTGACTCTTGAATGCTTGAAAATTTTATAAGTTTTCCAAAGTTTACAAATGTTATCGGTTTAGTCCCGAACCACTTCTAAGTATGTTCTAAGGCCTTGAAGAGCCTTGTAAGGGACAATATGATTGTGTTCTATATAATTATGACTATGAATGTTTAAAGTATGTAATATTTATGTGATTTGATTGGTACGTGACATTCGCGATAGGTTTTAAATATTTATAATTAATCGTTCTTGAAACTAACTATTATCACAATGAAGGCAAGTGTATCTATCGAGCAGTGGTAAACTTGAGCAAGACCAGGTTGTTAAACCCAAAGGAACTACAAGTACTAGTAATTACTTCTTTCTTATTATCTAGCCTAAAAATTAAGAGATTTTGTTATCTAAACTAATTACTAAACTAAGAATTCACAGAAAGAAAATTTGGGAAAATACTTTTGGGAAAATTTGATTGATTAAGACAATACCTAAGGAAAAATCCACCTGACTTCACTTATTATTTGACTCTAAATCAGAAAATTTATTCATTTGACTTGATCCGTAGAAATCCCTAAGTTATATTATTATCTCTCTCGAGACTAATAACATCTAACCCTAGGTTGAATAATTGAAATCTCTTTCTAATTAACACCCTAGAATTGCATTAACTCGATCTATGGATCCCCTTATTAGGTTTCACCCTAATCCGGCAAAATATTATCACCCTATCTCTAGGCGTGCAACCAACTCTGCTTAATTATGACAAATTTACTCTTAGACAGGGTTTATTCATCTTCTGAATAAGAGCATTAACTCGAATCAATATCCTGGAATATTAAAACAAGAATTAAGAACACATAATTAAGAACAAGTCAAATATTTATCATACAATTCAGATAATAATAACAAGATCCGTCCTAGGTTTCATTCCCCTTAGGTATTTAGGGGGTTTAGTTCATGATTATCGAAGAAAACATCTCAAAAGCATAAAGATAACAAAACATAAGAAAACCCAAAACTCCTAATGGAACTTGAAGGGAGATTTTTAGTCTTGATGATGAATCCGGCTTCTGAGATGGATCAATTGGATTTCCTTGAGTAATTCTTTGCTTCTTACTCTGCGTCCCCCTTCTAAGTGCCTCCTCAAGTGTTTAAATAGGCTTTTGAATGCCTAAGAGCCCTTAAAATTGGCCTTTTCCGAATAAGGTTATACTTGGGCTCGACAAGAACACGCCCTTGTGACACGCCCATGTGCGATTACTCCAGCCCGTGGCCAAGGCTGTTGAATAGGCACGAGTGTGTACTCTACCCGTGTAAGTCGTGCTTTGATCCTGCCAAAGGGACACAGCCGTGTGACATGCCCTTGTGAGGAAGTTCACGCCGTGTTGATTTCCCATGTGGGTCAATTTTCTCCATTTTATGCCCGTTTCTCACTCTTTTTACTCTCCTATGCTCACCTAAATATAAAACATGAAATTAAAGAATTAGGAGTATAGAATTCACCAAATCTAAGGAGAAACCATCCATGTGCTAAGCATGGTATAAAAACATGTATAAATTACGGTTTATCAAATTGCCGCACACTTAAGCGTTTGCTTGTCCTCAAGCAAAATCCTCAACTCACAATCAAAATAAATTCTTATCAATTTATAACCCCTATCAATAATATCTCAAAATAATTCATAAGTATTCATACATTGAAAATTCAACTAAAAGTACATCAAAGTTTCAAACATTCCAAGCTGAGTATTTTATCACGAAAACATAGGTGTCTCCCCTTATCTAAGTGATTACCTTTGATCAAAATATCATAGAGTTTAACATCCTCACTAAAGATTCACTCAAATCACTCAAGGTGTTTAAGTACATCAATTAAAGCACTCATTAGTCAATATGAAAAGTTATTGCCATAGGCTTTCTTGAAAATCAAATCTCTACCACTATATATTAAACTGATACATTAATCAAAGAAGTCTTTTAGAGGGTTGTAACGTGGCTTTGGTTAGGGGTGTAGTCACAAGCTGAAAGAAAATGTTAGAATCGAGATTGAATTGAAAAATTACCTAGCTAGAAAAATGACTAGTCATCAGTTAAATACAAGTGAGCTTCTTATTAGAATATGGAATTAACACTCAAGCTCAAAAATGATGAATTACTACTAATATGTGTTGAAGTATTTTTTTTCTTTTAAGAACAAGTCAAATACATAGAAGAGTAAAACATAGCTAAGCAATTAGTTCAAATCAAATCTCGACAAAAATAGAATCAAATTAGGGGATTTCAACAATAATGGGTTATGGGTTAATATTGAGGGTAAATCAATTAATGGTTTGTTAGGCTCAAAAGGGTTCACTCAAGGTCAATTATGAAGGTAGGCTTTTGTGGAATGAGTGGGTTAAACTTAAGTGCCTTTATCATATCGACATATCAAATCAAATGGTGTGGTCTTGACATGCATAATCAAGCAAGTTCTAGAATAACAAATCAATACTGACACACTCATAATAAAAGTGAGCATGAAAGAAATAAAATATGCTCTAAAGGCTCAAGATCTCACAAAAATTATGGCTTTTTGATGTTTAAACTTGTGAATTTCAATTCACGATAATACCTAAACTTAGGGAAACAACCTAAAAGTTTATAATTCTTCAAAAATCAACTTATCATGCTTGATTCCCTAATGTCTTAAAGTTTAAACAATCAATGCATAAATGCCTATGTTTTGATTCAAGACATCAATAAAAATCATAAATTAATTAAAATTCATTCTAATAGTGATATGAGTGATTCACGTGAGAATAAAACAAAATTCAGGGATTTCTAATGATGTTAAGATGTACATTACCCTCAATGTACAAAGATAGATATATTGAAACATATAGATATATAATCATAAGTTAGGGAGAGAAGTGAAACTTCCTGAATGATGAATGAACTCCTTGAATTGGAGTTATGGAGAATAATCAGCCAAAGCAATGATGAGGGTGGAGGAGGATACTCCGGTGGTGGTAGAGGTTCATTAGTCCATAAGTCCTGCGCCAAAAGAATGTTATATCTGGTAGTTATGGTCGTGGTCGAGCAGGACATGGTAGTCGCGGAGAACCTTTCCTAGTGGAGTTTTTGGCTCCTATACGATGATGAGCTTTGGAGCTCTTTATAACTGTGATATTATCAGGAACTTTTTAGGGAATATAATGAAGCATAATTACTCGTAATGAAATAACGAAACTATAAATTATTCAATAAAAATTATAAAAACTAAAATGAAAATAGTATTAAAGGAAAATGAAATAAAAAGTACTTAATTAAGATAAATAAATATAAAAGTAAAATAAAAAATAAAAAGTTTTTAAACATCGTCATCGCCAGATGGTTCACGAGGTGGTGGTGGCGATAAGATGTGGAAGTGCTGATAAATCTGATGTAGAATCGCATCAATGTGATCAAAGCACTGAAAACATTGTTGCTCAAATCGTGTAAGGCGCTCAGAGATGTCAAAATATGAAGCCACCGTTTGAACTGAACGATGGATGGGTGGTGGCTGAGATGGTGGGTCCTCATGAATGTCCCCTGGGTCCTCCTCCACGGTAGACTGGATGAGGCGATACTGAGGAGGGTAGGTGCCACGTCGTTTCTCGATCATCCTCATACTTAGCATGCTGGAGATGCCCAGTGGGGACATCTGGCCGATGAGAGTAAGAGACGATGATTGTGCTGCTGTGTTGAGGAGCCCGAAGTGCCGAGCCAGTCGAGTCACATAGGGCCCGATAAAGATAACCCCTCTCCTATGTCACTCCGTCTGATGGCGGATGGCAAGGGCGATAAAGTAAGCAAGGTTGAGGACGTGCCCATTCACCATACTCCATAGAAATAGGCATCGTGGGTGGTGACTACGCCGGTGCTCTCTCGTCATCCCGTCAGAGTGTGGGCCAAGATGGCGTGTAGGTATCGCAGGGATGGGACGAGGGCCGATGCCTTAGAGTGGCTAGGATCATAGGTGGCCGAGGCAGGGACGAGTTCCCTCTAGCATTTTGAGGGGGAGTAGTAGATGTGGTGGTGGAGGATGTTGAGTTCATTGTCGTCCATGAACTCCTCCGTGTACAGCCCTAGTGTAATCCCAAACTCGGGTACGCTCAACTAGCGTACTAGACCACCAAGGCAAAACTGGACCGTTCCAGGATCATCGAAGTTTGTCACGACGGTCTGAAGATGGAATGTCGAGTAGAGTTCCAATGTGAACTCGAGATACGTCGGCTCGATGATCTCAAAAAAGAGCCCCCACGGCTCAGTCGTTAAGAGGGCTCGGACCACGTCAGCTAATTGAATCTGTTCAAGTGCGGCCCAGTCAATACAGTGGCCTACACCTAGGGTTCGGGCCCATAATATCTGTTATAATTCCTCCTGGGGTCCTAAGGGAACCTATAGGAACGGGTGCCTAATCTCTGCAGTAAGACCCGAGGATGACGCTGCTCATTTCCTCTTCTTCGAGGCGGGAACAACGATCTTCTTACCACGTGAGGATGACATTGTACCTACATTGAAAATTCGAAGTTCAACCAATACGTCCTAAAGATAGCATGGAAAAATAAAACTAAATAGGAATATTTCATGAGACTCGCGTACTAAATGAATAGAACAAAACTAAAATAACTAAAGCAATTATATCAAGTTATTAAAATAGGACTTATGAGAATGATACGACGGGAAAATCTAATGCATGACTGTATGTGGGTAAACATAAAATCAATGGAAACAAGAAAAATGAATGAATGTAGTATGAAAAATGGCAATATTTTTTTAATGACAAGCATGATTATTATTATTATTTTACTATGAATGTTCACTTAAAATAGTCAAATGGACCAGAGAAAACATGAAATAGGCAAAATATTTAAATAAAATAGAGAGAAAATAGTAAACAAATGCAAAAGGGAGAAGCTTGAGTGGTAGGAAACAGTGTGGTAGGCGGCGCATGGGTGTGGCAGGTAGGGCGTGTGGAGTTCCAGCGGCTAGGGTTAGGGATTTTTGGGGAGGGAGATGATGAATAGTGAAGGGTTTATATAGATTTTGGGGCACACGGTCGTGGGGCATGCTCGTGTGGCTTAATTTTTGTCCGTGTGTTTCGCGATTTTTAAATTTGGGCACATCTATCATTCGGCCCACGCCCATGTTCATTGGGCATGTGGGTGCACACGACCGTGTCGCATGATCGTGTCTTGCTTTGTTCGCTTCTTCCATGCCCGTGTATGATAGCCTACGCCCGTGTTCTTTTTGACAGTGTCGACCATGGGTGAATGGCACAGGCGTGTCAAGGCACGAGTGTGTCTCACGCCCGTGTTGTTTTGGTAGTTTCGCCCATGGCGATGTCACATGGCCGTGGCAACTTATTGCATCCCATGTTGGGGAAAAACTTTTGCCCTGTTTTCACACGGCTGTGTCTCCTCCTGTGGTGTGAGCACGGCCTAAGGCACACCAGTGTGCCTGGCCGTATGGATGGGAAAACCCTATGTTTCAAGACTCAGTTAGTAGGTTAGATGTGAAAAACTAGAATTCAAATAAATCATTATTGTTAGTGCTCGGGTTGCCTCCCGAGAAGTGCTTATTTATAGTCTAAGCTCGACTTACCTTTCTGGTGCATGGTCATGGTGGCTCGAGGAGTTTACACGCCTCATCCCTTCTATCAACTTTATCAATATAAGGTTTAAGACGAGTACTGTTTACCTTAAAAGTGTCAAATTTGGGATGAATTACCTCGACTGTACCATATGGGAAAATATTGAGTACCATAAGAGGGATTACTCCGTTAGGTTCAGAAGTGGCAATGCGAGGGTCTGCTACATCTAGTAGTACACTGTCTCCAATCTTAAGTTGATTTGGTGATGTATTGAGCTCGTCCTGGCTTGGTCTCGGTTTATCGGGTGTTCTTGGTTTCTGTGTTTGCCATTCATCTAGTTCCTCGATTTGTAGCCTTCGTTCTTCATAGATAGGTCCTTTGATGTTGCTTGAACATGGCTCGTGTAGGTTATTCGAACTTATTTCCTGCAAAGTAAAATGCACCACATGGTCAGTTTTAGTAGAATGATTTATACAACCACTGTAATGCCCTCACGCCCGAAACTGTCGCCAGAGTCGAGGTTGAGGTGTTACTAAACTTAATTCATTAATTTAACAGCTCAAACAATTTATTTTTAAAATTTCCAAACAAGCTGGCCAACTGCATCATAGTCGCTTAAAAATTCATATCTTGAGTTCTGAAACTCGAAATTAAGATCTGTAAATTTTTCCTGAAACTAGACTCATGTATATATTTACTAATTTTTTCTATAATTTTTTGTCGAGCCAATTAGAACATTTTATTAGTTAAAGTCTCCCCTATTTTAGGGTTTGACTACTCTGACCCCTGTGTATTACGAATCAGATATCTCCCTGTACAAAGTTTAAATGACTATGCTGTTTATTTCTTATAAAACTAGACTCAATAAGGATTTCATAAATGTAAGATAAAACTCCTAATTATTTTTGTACAATTTATAGTGAATTTGTAAAGTCAGGACAGGGGATACAGAGATCACTCTGACCCTGTTCCACCAAAACTTAAATATCTCACAAAATATAACTCATATACCTGTTTTGTTCCATCCATATGAAAATATACTCATCAAGATTCAATTTCATAACTTAGTCATCATTTAATTCCATTTATACTATGTTTAGTGATTTTTCAAATTTACATAACTGCTGCTGTCAGATTCTGTTTTATGGCAAATTTTACTTTACTATAGATTTTCATGGACTAAATAGCATTTTAAACATACATAACATCAAATATGACTTAGATTGGCCATTCCAATGGCTAATCATTTACAAACCCTTTTCTTGCCAAATCATAACCATATCATAAGATCATTTACACAAAGTGAGTATTTTGCCATACATGCCACATTCAAAACACACAAGCCATTTTACCAATTTAGGCCTTCGGATAGTGTGAATGAGTCTTCGACCTATCCCGATTCTCAAGCCGGCTTGTCAACAAATACAATGAATGAAAAGAAGGGGGTAAGCATAAATGCTTAGTAAGTTCACATGCAAATAGCAAGTAACATAATCATGAAATTCCACATAAAACATCATTTGCATAAACAACACCAAGACATTCATGTTTCATTTGCATTTAATATCTTTCTACGATTCCATCATACCAAGTTCTCAACCCGAGGATTTAAGCACATACGTGTCAAATTTTCTCATTCATCACACTTACCAATATGTCACCTGTGACAGCCCTAATGTGACCCTAATCGGGAAGTGGTTTCGGGACCACTAAACCGAGTCATAAAAATAATTAACCGTCATAGTTGATGCTCATCATATGTACATATGCATGTGTGAAAATTTCATGTTTGAATTTTGTTAATTGTAAGTGAATTTTATCAAATAGGACTTATGTGAGAAAATTTAGAAATGTGCTAGGCAAATGTAGAGTGGCCTATTAATGCATATTGTGAAAATGATGGGTTTGCATGTCAATTTACCCAAATTAAAGCATAGTGGCCGGCCATGCTATGAGTGGAAACATGTCACAAACATGTTATGTTAGTGATGCATGTTAGGAACAATAAAATAAGGAGTATGGGTAATAAAGAAATGGAAAAAGGGAAGAACGTGTGTGATTGTTTCTCCCCCTCTCCATTTCCGTGAATGTAAGAAAGAAAACAAAAAAAAAAAGTGTCCATCTTTTTTCATTTCTCTTGGCCGAATGTTCTAAGGAAGAAAGAAAACAAGTTGTGTTCTTTGGCTCTTCTTGGCCGAATTGAGAGGAGGAAGGAAGGAGTGAAGCAATCGGTCATCTTAGGTCGATATTAAGGTAAGGAAGTTGATACTAGTTCTTGAAATCCTAGTTGATTTTGAGTGAGATATCAAGTTATTGTTGGTAACCCATGTTGAAATTGTGATTTTGGAGTAAGTAAGGTTTTCGGCTATGGAGATTAATAAGGGTGATGGTTGAGTTTCATGCTAAATCTAGATGAACAATGGTAGTTGCTTACATCTTGACGATTATGAGTTCCTTTCTTGGTTCTACCTTAGATCCATGAAGTATATTTTTATTTGGTGTTGTTGGAAGTATCGGCCATGGTATATCCATAAGTGTGATTTATGCTTATTGCATGGTAGGTAAGATTTATGTTTTGGATATATGTTTATATTTGGTTATAATCAAATTTGTGATTCGGCTCTTGCACATATATATATATGATTGCACATGATGTATTGGTATGACCTATATATTATCTCAAGGTATATATTTACACATGATGGTGCTTCGGTTATAGAGTAAATGATGGATACGTATTGAGTTATAATATGTAATGCATTAGTTAGTAAAATGTATGCCATTTATGTGTGGTATTAAGTATATAATCGGCCTCAACATAGACATGCATATTCGGCCATAGAAAGAAGATTGGTGTTGCATGTATTCGGTTAGAGGCAAGCATATTGATGCTTTTGTCTTGGCTTAGAAAATTCGGCCAAGGGGGAATATTAGCTAAAATGTTGAGTTTGATTCATGATTCCATATATATATGTGACTCTAATGCCTAAAGTATATATGGGCTAAGTACCTTGAGGTTTTCTTTTGATGTTCGAATGAATTGTATTAAATTGCTTGATGTGATTAAAAATGCATATGACCATTGTGTAGTTGAGCTAGAAGGTGGCCATATGACCAATCAAACTCCTTGTCATATTCGGCCATAAGCTAGCATAATGAGACTTTAATAAGTTAAATTTGTTTGAATTAGCTCAAGAGCTTAGAGGACCACAGTTGGATAAGGGAAAGGAAAAAGTTGTCGAATAGCCATCGAAATCGTTCGACGACATCCGAGGTAAGGTTTTGAGTAATAGAACTTAGATTATGATTTGATTAGATCATGTTTTAAGCAAATCAAAATCATGCTCTTTGTATGTGGCTATTGAGCCGAAATTGCAAGCGTGATAAGTGTCTTGTGTTTGAGTTTTGGTAATGAAAATGAAATACGGATGTGTCATGATTTATTGATATATGTGCTTGGTTATTCGAATGATATCCGGGTTAGGTCCCGAAGGCATTTGTGCGAGTTACTAAATCCGGGTTAAGTCCCGAAGGCATTTGTGTGAGTTACTAATTCCGGGCTAAGCCCGAAGGCATTGGTGCGAGTTACTAAATCTGGGCTAAGTCCCGAAGGCATTTGTGCGAGTTACTATAACCGGGCTATGTAAGGCATTTGAGCGAGTAGCTATATCCGGTTAAATTCTGAAGGTATGTGATTCGGGAATGAGCGATCTTGCTGTAAAAATTTCAGTTAATACGCTTGTAAAATCCCAACAATGAGGTATGTTTCGTATGTGCATTGGAATAGTTGATTCCCTTCGAATAATATCGCTTAGTCGAGTAATGAGCTTCCGGTATTTGGCTAAGATGATCCCTTATGTATGAATATAGGGGTCGGAATGTGAAGTAGGAATGATTTGAGAATATGTATATATGGGATTATCCGTTTAGTTATATGAATGCTATACTTCAGTTGTGCTTAAATTCTTTGCTCAAGACTTACTAAGCATTTAATGCTTACTCCGCTTCTTTAATCCTCTGTTTTATAGATTTTGGTTCGTCAGCTATCGGACTCGGAAATTTTGAAGTCGAAGCCACCCACACTATCAAAGCCCCTTTTGGTACACTTTTGGTTGAACTTTGAAATGGCATGTATAGGACTACCCCTTTTTGTTGTGGGTCATGGACCCTTTGGATTTGTATAATTTTGGATAGCCATGCGAAAATGGCTTATATATGTTTTGAGCATAATGTTATAATCATTTGGTATGGATATGGTTATTGAGAGGTGTGGATATGCTTGACAAGGATTGGCCATTGGAATGGTTAATCACTATCATAATTTGTGCTATTTATGCTAAAAGGGCTAGTTGAATCATGGAAACTATGAAATAGGTAAAGTCTACCTTAAAGGCAGATGCTGACAGCAGCAGTGGTGTAGATTTGAAAAAATCACTAAAAATAGTATGAATGGAATTAAATAGTGAATAAATTATGTAAACGAACCTTGATGAATCTATTTTCATAGGAAAGTAATGAAACGATCATATGAACAGTATTTTAAGGGATATTTAAGTTTTTGTCAGACAGGGCCAGAACGGTTTCTGGTTTCCCTGTTCCGACTTTGGAAATTCATTATAAATTACACAGAGATAATTAGAAGTCATTCCATATATTAATAGATTCCTTTTTGAGTCTAGTTTCTATATAAATAAACGGCATCAGTATTGAAGTCCTGTACAGGGAGATATCCA
Organism: Gossypium hirsutum; assembly: GCF_007990345.1. NCBI lineage: Eukaryota > Viridiplantae > Streptophyta > Magnoliopsida > Malvales > Malvaceae > Gossypium > Gossypium hirsutum. The sequence goes on from NC_053435.1 coordinate 78,428,280, forward strand.
AGTCATAATGTGCAAAGGTCAGGGTAGTCGAACCCTGAAACAGGGGAGACTTTAACTAATAAAATGTACTAATTGGCTTGACCAAAAATTCTAGAAAAAAAGTTTTAGATGTAAAATTGAGTCTAGTTTCAGGGAAAAATTACAAAACTGATTTTTGAGTTTTGGAACTCAAGATATGATTTTTAAGGTGACAGTGACGCAGTTAGCCAACTGCCTGGAAATTTTTAAAATGGACTGTGAAAGTAAATGAATTAAGTCGGTTAGCACCTCGTGTTCGACTCCGGCAACGGTCTCGGGTACGGGGTGTTACATCACCTTTGTTTTAGACATTCTTCTCATTCACTTAAGATTCACCCGTTGAACACATCAGAATATAATTCGAATACGTGGATTTCATGAACGTAAGTGCCATACCGCAGCTAGACAAACTCAATAGCCTACGGAAATTATGTAGCCAAGCTACCATGTAACCCGCCCATAAGTGAACTCAGACTCAACTCAACGAGCTCGGATGCCTAGTTACATCTCACGAACTCGGACTCAACTCAACAAGTTCAGAACACAAATATCCTATTGACATGTCACTTGTATTCTAATCTATTCCTAAGGTTCAAACGGGCTTTTTCCTCGATCTCACATCTTTGCCATCTTCCAAGGAATATCGGAACCGATACTCGGTGATAGTTCATACACATAAAGTAATTCACATAATTACATATTATTCAACAATAACCACAAAACATAACAATTCATGATAATAATAAGCATCATATCATATAAACAACATTAAATTGCTCAAAATGACAATTATGTTACTACATTTACACATGAACTTACCTCGATACAAAATATTAGCAATCGAGCCTATTCTTCGTAAACTTTGTTTTCCCCTAGATCGCGACTTGAATCTCGTTTCTCTTGATCTATAATGCCAAATTAATCTTATTTAATACATACATTCATCAAAACAGTCTTTTATATGAACTTTGGCAAAATTACATTTTTTCCCCTAAACTTTTGCATAATTACACTTTTGCCCCTAGGCTCAGGAATTAAACTTCATCCCTTATTCTTATGTTTTATGACATGCTGATCATTTTTCCCTTCTATGGCAACATCAAATTCACACTCTAACATGTATTTATGACTATAAGGTATTTTTACTAATTAAGCCATTTTACTCGTTTTCGCTTAAAACCGAGTGGCACAAGATGTCTAACATAATTTAAAACCTCATATTCTATCATAAAACACCAAAATACACAAATTTCACCTATGGGTATTTTTCCAAATCCCTAGGTTGAATTATTGCTAGCATAAGTTAATTCGAGCTACCGGGATTCCAAAAACGTAAAGAACATTAAAAATGGGGCTTGGAATCACTTACTATGGAGCTTGGAAGCTTGAAACAAACCCTAGCTATGGAGAACCCTTGAGTTTCGGCCTAATGAAGAAGATGGACAAAAATTGGCTTTTAATTTTGTTTTTAATTCATTTTAATAACTAAATGACCAAAATGCCCTTACTACTAAACTTTCCAAAAATTCCATCCATGTCCAATTTTTGTCCATAGACTTAGAAATTGGTCAAATTGATATTTAAAACCTCCTCATTAATATTCCAAAGCAATTTCATACTAAAAACTCCTAGAATGCAAATTTTGCAAATTATTCGATTTAGTCCCTAATTTCAATTTAAGCAGTTTAGGCACAGGATTACATCACAAAATTTTCACACAATCATGCAATCATATCATAAACATCAAAATAATTATAAAATAATTATTTCTATCTCAGATTTGTGGTCACAAAACCACTATTTCGATTAGGTCTTAATTCGGGATATTACAACCACCTTCAATTTTCGATGTGTTACTCGAATCACGACGATTGTTTCATCTCCCACACGAAGTGTGAGTTCACCTGTGCCAACATCAATAATGGTTCTAGTAGTCACTAAAAAGGGTCATCCTAAAATCAAAGGTGCGTTACTATCTTCTTCCATGTCTAGAACAACAAAGTCTACTGAGTATATAAATTTATCGATCTTAACAAGAACATCTTCAATGATACCTCTAGGAAATCTAATGGTTTTATCAGTCAATTGAATGCTCATCTTAGATTGTTTGGGTTTCCCAAGATCTAGCTGTTTAAACATTTTATAAGGCATAACATTAATGTTTGCCCCTAAGTCAGCCAATGCATTATGAACATCTAAACTACCAATTAAACAAGGAATCGTAAAACTCCCAGGATCTTTGTTGGGTAGCTTATTCTGTAGTATGGCAAAGCAAACTGTATTCAACTCCACATGCGATGCCTCATCCAACTTTCGTTTGTTTCCTAGAAGCTCCCTTAAGAATTTGACTATTTTGGCATTTGCAAGAGAGCTTTGATAAACGGTAAGCTAATATGTAATTTCTTTAATAGTTTAAGGAATTTACCAAATTGTTCATCTGTACGGTCTTTCCTTGTCGCATTGGGGTACGGCACCCGTGGTTTGTACTCTTTACTTACCATTTTTTGCTCACTGTGGACTACCTAACCTTTATCTTGACTTACCATAATGCCTTGCCTCGATTTTGATGCAGGCTCAACTAACCCTTCTTGTCATGAGTGGTAATCACATTTAGTTGTTCCCTTGGGTTAGATTCTGTGTTACTCGGCAAACTACCTTGTGGTCATTCATAAATCAGTTTGGCGAGTTGGCCTATCTGAGTTTTGAGCCCTTGGATTGACACTTGTTGATTCTTAAGGGTTGTCTCGGTATTCTGGAAATGAGTTTCTGACACCGAGATGAATTTTGTTAGCATCTCCTCAAGGTTGGGCTTTTTCTCTTGTTGGTAGGGTGGTTGTTGGAAGCGTGGAGGTGGTGGTCTCTGATTCCCTTGGCCTCCCCATGAGAAATTTGGGTGGCTCCTCCAACCTGTATTGTAAGTATTACTATAAGGATTTTTTTGAAATCGAGGATTATTACCCATGTAATTTAACTGCTCGTTCTCCATGTTGTGGCCATAGGGTGGGTATTCTGAATTGCTTGATCCACCTCCACTTGCTTCGCACTGCATTACTGGGTGAACCTGTGAAGAACTAAGAAAAGCATCAATTTTCTTATTTGAGAGTTCTACCTGATTAGAGAGCATGGTGACCGAATCGACGTTATAAATGCCGGCTGCTTTTGTTGGCTTTGTCCTCATGACTTGCAACTGATAATTATTCAGTGACATCTCTTCTATAAATTCATAAGCATCTTTAGGTGTCTTATTATTGACGGTTCCGTCAACGAGTGCGTCGATCATCTGTCAAGTTGAAGGATTCAGGCCATTATGAAATGTTTGAACCTATAGCCAAACGGGTAACCCATGGTGAGGGCACCTTCTCAAAAGGTCCTTGCATCTCTCCCATGCATCATAGAGTGTTTCTAAATCCATCTGCACAAAAGAAGAGATATCATTACATAATTTGGTTGTTTTAGCCGGCTGAAAATATTTTAATAAAAACTTTTCGGTCATTTGTTCCCAAGTAGTGATTGACCTTCGTGGTAACGAGTTCAACCATTGTTTAGCCTTATTCCTCAACGAAAAGGGAAACAACTGAAGTCGAATGGCATCATCAGAAATGCCATTAATTTTAAATGTATCACATAGTTCCAAAAATTTTGCCAAGTGAGCGTTGGGATCTTCGTCCTGCAAACCATCAAACTGAACAAATTGTTGTATCATTTGAATTGTGTTAGGTTTCAGTTCAAAAGTATTTGCAGCTACAGCAGGTCTAACTATGCTCGATTCAATTCCTGTTAAAGAAGGTTTAGCATAATCATACATAGTGCACGGAGCAGGATTCTGATTAACAACAATTGCAGGAGGTAACAAATTTTCTTGGTTTTCAGCCATCTTCTCGGTTGTGGTAGCAGTATCGTCCTCTTGCTCTTCCTCTGTGTATCGTAAGCTTCGCCTTATTTCTCTTCAGTTTCTACGAACTGTGCGATCGATCACACTATCAAACAGTAATGGTCCTGACGGGTTTCTTCTGGTCCTAAACTAAAAAAACCTGTCAGAAGAGAATAAATGAAGAATTAGAAAAGAAAATAAAATTTAAATTGCAATAAAAGTAAAATGGCTAAAGTAATAAAAATCAAATGTTTCTAATATTCTAGTTCCCCAGCAACGGCGCCAAAAACATGGTACGTGACATTCGTGACAGGTTTTAAATATTTATAATTAATCATTCTTGAAACTAACTATTATCACGATGAAGGCAAGTGTACCTATCGAACAGTATTATAGCTTTAGCAAGACCGAACTGTCGAACCCAAAAGAACTACGATACTAGTAATTACTTCCTTCTTATTATCTAGCCTAAAATTAAGAGATTTTGTTATCTAAACTAATTACTAAACTAAGAATTCATAGAAAGAAAATTTGGGAAAATACTTTTGGGAAAATTCGATTGATTAAGATAATACCTAAGGAAAAATCCACCTAGACTTCACTTGTTATTTGACTCTAAATCAGACGATTTATTCATTAGACTTGATCCGTAAAAATCCCTAAGTTATATTATTATCTCTCTCGAGACTAATAATGTCTAACCCTAGGTTGAATAATTGAAATCTCTTTCTAATTAACACCCTAGAATTGCATTAACTCGATATATGGATCCCCTTATTAGGTTTCACCCTAATCTGGCAAAATCTTATCACCCTATCTCTAGGCGTGCAACCAACTCCGCTTAATTATGACAAATGCACTCTTAGAAAGGGTTTATTCCTCCTCTGAATAAGAGCATTAACTCGAATCAATATCCTAGAATATTAAAACAAGAATTAAGAACACATAATTAAGAACAAGTCAAATACTTATCATACAATTCAGATAATAATAACAAGATCCGTCCTAGGTTTCATTCCCCTTAGGTATTGAGGGGGTTTAGTTCATGATTATAGAAGAAAACATCTCAAAAGCATAACGATAACAAAACATAAGAAAACCCAAAACTCCTAAAGGAACTTGAAGGGAGATCTTTAGTCTTGATGATGAATCCAGCTATTGAGATGGATCAATCAGCTTTCCTTGAGTAATTCCTTGCTTCTTACTCTGCGTCCCCCTTTTATGTGCCTCATCAGGTGTTTAAATAGGCTTTTGAATGCCTAAGAGCCCTCAAAATTGGCCTTTTCCAAATAAGGTTATACTTGGGCTCGACAAGGACACGCCCGTGTGCGACTACTCCAGTCCTTGGCCAAGGCTGTTGAATAGGCACGAGCGTGTAGTCTACCCGTGTAAGTCGTGCTTCGATCCTGCCAAAGGGACATGGCTGTGTGGCACGCCCATGTGAAGAAGTTTAGGCCGTGTTGATTTCCCATGTGGGTCTATTTTCTCTGTTTTTGGCCCGTTCCTCACTCTTTTTACTCTACTATGCTTACCTAAATGTAAAACATGAAATTAAAGAATTAGGAGCATCAAATTCACCAAATCTAAGGAGAAACCATCCATAAATGTGCTAAGCATGGGATAAAACATGTATAAATTATGGTTTATCATTGATCGATAATGCCTTGTAACCCTATTCTGGCGAAGGATACAGGTTAAGGGTGTTACAATTATTGGTATCATAGCTACGATTTAATCGATTCTAGGACTAACATAGCATGTGAGAGTCTAGATATACATGCCATATATATAAACTATGATAGTGTGATGATTCTTGACTGCTTAAAGTCTGTTTTTGTATAGTAATGGATCCCGAACGATCAATACTTGATGATGTAGAGAGTAATGCGCCTGCTCTCGCTCAAGGGTAGCGTTAGCTGATTTCAAGTAGTTAAGGGGCAGAGGCTAAGCAAGCCTTCTTCCAGATGATGAGTGACTGGTTTACGGAGTTTGTAAAAGCCCTAATTTGACCCTAGTCGGAAAGTGGTTTCAAGACCACAAAATCGAGTTGTAAAAATAATTAACCGTCATATTCGATGCTTATTATATGTGAACGTGCATGTGTGAAAGTTTCATACTGTAATTTTGTTAATTGTATGTGAAATTATTAAATAGGACTTATGTGAGAAAATTTTGAAATGTGATAGATAAATTTATAAGTGGTTTATTAATGCATGTTTTAAAGAGTTTGGACTTGCATGTCAAATGTCCCTTTTTGTTTATACTGGCCGGCCATGTTGATGTTTATAACAATATATATGTATTATTTATTAGTTTTAAGGAAACTAAATGGTTTTATAATTTTTATAATATTAATGAATAAAGAAATAAGTGAAATTTTGGGTGAAGAAAACAAAGCTTTATCTTTGTCTTCTTGGCTGAATTGAAAGAAAGAAATGGGGCAAAAACATTCGGTCACTTGAAGCTTGAAGAAGGTTAGTAAATTATGTTAGTTTTTGAAATTTTAAGCTTAGTTTAAGTTAATTATGATATTTCGAATTTGTATACATTATAGCCATGCGAAGATGGTTTGCTCATTTTGTTTAGAGAAGCCTTATAATTGAACTAATCTGGTGAAATGTTTAGTCATAACTTGACAATAGTTAATTTGTTATTAGATATTCAGTTATGTTTTGATAGTGAGTCATTTTGGAAATTTATAAGAGCTCTTATGGAAAATCAATGAGACATGTTTGCATTGTTGATTATTTATGTCTGGTAAGTATCTTTGACCTTATAGAAGCTTTGTTCAGTCAAGTAATACCTCATAACCTTATTCCGGCAACGGATATGGGTTAGGAGTGTTACATTTAATGGTATCAGAGCTATGGTTTAGTCGGTTCTCGGACTAACATAGCAAGTGTAAGAGTCTAGCTATACATGACGTAAGTAAAGTGTGATAGTGTAAAGTCTCCCGGATCTTATAAATTATTTTGCTCAGGTAATGATGTGTTCCAACCGAGTTATTATTAATTGATCTAAAATTGATATCGAACTGATTGTAATATATATGTGATATGATGGAATTACAAAGGTATGAAAAGAGTTTTATGATATGTGTGCATCAGTGTAAAGAGATGTATGAGATCGTATAAAGTAAGTGGTAATGAAAGATCAAATTGGATAGAAAGTAGGGAATGAGTATGATCGTTCAATAAGGAATTGACGGAAAAAAACCATGGTTGGACCATGGCAATACATGAGACAGATGAGCTAGTGTAAGACCTATCGAAAATAGGCATCAACATGGGCAGAGCAAAGTTAGTATAAGACCATAGTTGGACTATGGCATCAAGTAAGCGACGTACTCAAAACCGTAAGACGTTTTTCAATGGGATAAATATTGACAAATGATCAAGACTAAATGTGGGAATTTGATAAGAAATTATTTGGTAATTTGAGTAATAGAAATGAAAGTTTTAATCGTGATAAATTCACTTATGTTTTGTTAATACTCATATGAAATAAAGTTGCATGTGAAACTGAGATATGTGAAAATGTGTTTGTAACAAGATGAAAAGTTGAAATGTTTGAATGAAATGTTTGAATGAAGTGTTTGAATCAAGGTGTGTAATACTATGATGATGAGTGATGAATTTATCTGTGTATTCAAATATGAAACTCCCTTTCGAGGCTTAACAACCTCACCCCCTTTACCAGTGATATGATTATAAGGTTTCAATGGAACAAAATAGAACGGGTTTGCAAAGAAAGATTAAAGATTTAAATAGTGAGATAATGATAAAGTAAACACAGTTCAGAACGATTTGGCAATGAATTAAGGCAAGAAGGACTTGTACAATGTCCCGAAGGTTCTTCAGATTGAATATTGTCATTAGTAAAGAAAGTTGGTCTAGTAATTTAATTCAATCAGATATAATGTCTAAGTATGTATCTGTTGGGAATTCTTCCTGAGTGGTTTTCATTAGTGAATGAAATAGAATGGGATTCGAAATGACAAATGAATAGTAAAAGTGTCTGAATTGGATAATTACAGTCAAGTGAATTTCGATGATTTCTTTTTGAATATTCTGTATATTTCTTATTCTCAGAGACACATGTGTGATTGTTCCTTTTTCTGATGAAAATGCTATAAAGTGAGAATGTTATCTGACTCCAATGTTTAATAAAAGTATTGCCATTTTGATTGGTTTATAATCGGTATCATCGTATTCCTCTGTTTGAGAATTCATTGTAGTATGATCGGAATGAATTCGGGGATAAATTCATATGAGGTTATTCTTCTGTTTCTATTGATTGGCATTCCATCTTATAAAAATGCTGAAGAATGTGTCATTTCTGTTATAGAGGAAATTTCAGGGTTATTAATTATAGTCTTCTTCTGGTATTCTCTGAGGAGTTATTTTGATCTGTATTTCTATGTTCTAGGAGATTCAATTCTAGGATTTCTGATATGACATTGTATTTTGGATTTCTATATTCTGGTTTTCTTTTCATTTTTCTTATATGAATAATTAGATATGGCTCAATTCTAAAGTGTATATATATATTTTTTATCTGAAACAATTATGTTTATAATGATTATATATTTGGATTTCTCTGATTCTTATGAAAGGAATGGCCATAAATAAGGGTCTGAATGATAGAGAATTCAGCTCAGACCTATGGATTGGTTTTCACTTATATATCAGTGAGTTAAAGATTGAGTGTTATGTTCTTTCAAGTTATGCAGTGATAATGAATTTTGATTAGTTATCTGAAGAGATCTAATAGAATGTATATTTGAAGAGTTACAACATCCACAAAGAAAAGTAGTCTTGAAAAGTTATTATTTGTTAGACAAGACTAATTCAGTTGTGTGGTTTAACTCGGATTATATGTACGATTGAATTTGTTAAAGATTCAGAGACAAATGTTAAAGTTATTATAAAAAGAACTGTTCAGCTGATAATTAGAGATGATTGTGGTTGTGTCAGTGTAGCATATTTGACAGTTTCGAGAATTCGAGGGAAAATTTTGAATGTTTCTTGAACCAAGGAATAAAAGTATTGAACATTAAACAAGGTCTATTCTTCTAGTGAAATTGAGAAGTATAAAAGTATATTGAGATGTGATAGTTCAACATGAGTTCAAAGTAACAGTTATTCGATTATGGATGTCTGGACATATGAAATTTCTGTTAATGTTATTATTATTCTTATATGGAATAAGTATTCAGATGGGTTAAAGGATTTTTATATGAGCTCCGACTGTGAAATGTTTGTTTATCTGAGTTAAAATAAATAATACAGATATATGGATCAGGTGTATAAGTGACTATGTATTGTAGCGTATTTCAGAACTATATTCAGATGACAAGTTGCTATCTGTCAGAGTTGAAATTTTGTGTATATGGAATAAAAACAATACGTGATGTTATAGAAGTGGTTATGAGACAGAATTGATATCCAAACCGAATAAAAAAAATTATTTGTCTTCTGAAAAAGAAATGTCATTGGGTCATGATCGATCTTTTAACAAGGAAGAATCTGTGTCTTCAGTTTAGTATGTACAAAATTCCAATCGACAAAGTTGTTAAGATATTCATAATATAGTCTGCCAATGTGATTTGTCAGTCTGAATTAAAGTTTAGAGATTGTTGGTAAAAAGAAATACATGTGATGAATAGAAATTTGTGATTCCGATTTTTTTTTTTTGAAAACGTTTTCAGAATGGAAACTATTTTTGTTGATAAGATTTTTGGGGATGAAAATCCCTAAGGGGGGGAGAGTTGTAATAGCCCTAAATTGACCCTAGTCGGAAAGTGGTTTCGGGACCACAAAACCGAGTTGTAAAATTAATTAACCGTCATATTCGATGCTTATTATATGTGAACATGCATGTGTGAAAGTTTCATACTGTAATTTTGTTAATTATATGTGAAATTATTAAATAAGACTTATGTGAGAAAATTTTGAAATGTGATAGATAAATTTATAAGTGGTTTATTAATGCATGTTTTAAAGAGTTTGGACTTGCATGTCAAATGTCCCTTTTTGTTTATAGTGGACGGCCATGTTGATGTTTATGACAATATATATGTATTATTTATTAGTTTTAAGGCAACTAAATGGTTTTATAATTTTTATAATATTAATGATTAAAGAAATAAGTGAAAATTTGGGTGAAGAAAAAAAAGCTTTATCTTTGTCATCTTGGCCAAATTGAAAGAAAGAAATGGGGCAAAAACATTCAGTCACTTGAAGCTTGAAGAAGGTTAGTAAATTATGTTAGTTTTTGAAATTTTAAGCTTAGTTTAAGTTAATTAACTAGTTTCATATTTAGCCCATTTGAAAACTTTGAAATTTGGATGTTGGTTTGAGCTTTCGGTTGTGGTTGTCAAGGGAGGAGATGAGATTTTGTTTGTCTTGAACAATCATTTGGTATATAAATGTTAAATGGGAGCAAATGCCGTTTGGGTGATTGAAATAAATAATTAGAGGTTTAATTATCAAAAGGTTCGGCTATGTATATGATTTTTAAGGTATAATTTTGAATAATATAAGTAATGTTATGCATAGGTTTCAGCTTGATATTATCTTTATAAGTATAATTAATTCATTTTGATAATAAAGTATGAGGTGATAGGTAAAATTATTATGGTGGCTTAGGTTTAATGACATTCGGCTATGGATTATAAGTGTTAGCTAATTCGGCATAAGAGTATAAGTGTTCATTTCTTTGTATTTGAAGTTTTGAAAAATAGGTTGTGGTTAATTAAAGTGATGAAGGTTAAATCTTTAAGTTTGGTTAAATTAGGCATTCGACATTTCTTATGACATTAGATATAAGTGTATCAAAGGTTAAGTTTAAGTAGTTGGTGCGTTAAAATGTTGATGATTTGGGTGCTACCTATGGTTGATTTAGGTACGGTCTTTGCATGAGTAAAAATATACTTATGGAAATGGTTATTATATTTTACTAAAGTATCACTATATGCATTTATATTAAGGAATGTTCAGCTATGTTATATATATATTGAAATGATTATAATGGATAATATGTAAGAGTAGTTTCGGATTGTCAAATATGCGGTATGTGTATGGCAAACTGTATAACTATGATGCATTGAAGTTACCCTATATGATCGAGTAGATAATTAGATTACTAGTAGTATATGTATACGTAATTTTATTCATGGTAACTTGGCATGTGGATTGGGTATATGTTAGTCAATATATGCATTGGAGGTGATGTGTTAAAATAATTAGGTATACGGTTTGGTTTCATTATTGAGTATAAGGGTTAAGTGCTTTAAATTGCCTTTGATGTTCGAAATGATTATTGGTTTAAATTAAGCTCAAGAGCAAAGAGGAGCTAGATCCGATAGGGAAAGGAGAAAGCAGTCGAATAGCCTATTCACAACTATTCAAAATTTTCTGAGGTAAGTCTTTGAGTAATGGAACTTAGCTTATGATTTGATAAAATCATGATATATAAGCATAATATATAAATTGTGACCTAATGTATCTACTTGAATTAAGTAGTGAGATAAGTAATTTGTACATATGACTTGTATCCGAATGGTTATAGAAATCATGTTGGATAGTGAAACGAAATCGAGTTCTTTGTATGTGACTATTGAGCCGAAAGTGAAATTATTGATAAGCATGTTGTGCTTGTGTTCTAGTAAGGTAAATGAAATGCTAATGTATTATGATATATATATGTGAACGATAATTGAGGATCTTAACCGGGCTAAGACCCGCAGGCCTTGTGTGAGATATATATCCGGGCTAATTCCCGAAGGCATTTGTGCTGGTGTTATATTCGGGCTAAGTCCCGAAGGCATTCGTGCTGGTGTTATATCTGAGCTAAGTCCCGAAGGCATTCGTGCTGGTGTTATACCCGGGCTAAGTCCCGAAGGCATTCGTGCTGGTGTTATATCTGGACTAAGTCCCGAAGGCTTTGTGCTGGTATTATATCCGGGCTTAAAGTCCCGCATGCTTTGTGGTGGTGATTGAATTTGGGTTTCAAACCTAGCAGACTTAATGCCAATGATTGGAGTAAGATTTTGATTTCGAATGTTCGTAGTAAACTACCATTGAATATGTTCAATACATTAAGTTGGTCAGGTATGTATTATATACTTTTATATGTTAGATTGATCGGAATTGAATCATGATTGAGAAATGAGAAGTATATGTGAAAATCTCATATGTGTATGTGTGTATTCGGTTATGGCGAAAGGTTATATGAGATTGATTTGGTGATATACATGTTAAATAATATGAATGCAAAGAATGGGTAATAAATCTGCTTGAGACAGCAGCAGTAACGTGATTTCGGAAAATCACCATAAATTGTGGGAGTTGAGTTAGAGGCCGAATAAATTATGTCATGAAATCTTAATGAGTCTAGTTTCTTATAAAAGAAACCATATAAGAAAAAGAACTGCCAATAATGAGATATTTGAAGCGACGTGGAATAGAGACAAAATGACTTCAAGGTCCCCTATTCTGTCTTTAGAAAATCATTATAAATGGTACAAAAATGGTTATAAGATAAAATTTATATTCTTAGACTCCTTAATGAGTCTAGTTTCAAATGAAACAAACGATAACATATTTTGATTTCTGTATAATGAGAAAATTGATTCATAGTGAAGAGTGGTCAGAATAGTCAAACAGTGAAACAGGGGAAACTTCAATAAAAATATGGTATTGATTTGTCTAACCAAAAATTATGAAAATTTTATAGATGGAATAAATATGAGTATATTTTTAGGGAAAATTTAAAGCACTTGATTTGGAGTTTCTTATCTCCAGTTATAAATAATTTAGTGACTGTTGCTCAGAAAGACAGCTTGTAGTGAATTTGTGATTTTGTTGCAAACATGGTTAAAACTTGTTAATGAGATGCTTTTTGAGTTCTTACAATCTTATTTGTGATTTCAATATTTGGTTTTAATTGAGTTCAGATTCAAGTGAGGTGAATTTGCTAAATATGCATTATGTTCATGGATACTTGGCCAAAATGGCAATTATCTAGGAATGATTTCTTGAAAATTTGAAATAATCGATCTATAAGTAAATTAATTGTTTGCATTGCTTAAAACTTACTAAGAATTGAAGCTTACTCTGTGTTCTCTTTTCCATTTCTTATAGGTTTATACTTTAGCTCGAGTTGGAAGGGACGGAGATATCATCACACTATCGAGTCATTATGTGAGTTGAGAAGATTGTATATCATCATGGTTTAAGGCATGTATAGGATAAACTATAGGTAGAATGATATTTCGACTTTGTATACATTATAGCCATGCGAAGATGGCTTGCTCATTTTGTTTAGAGAAGCCTTATAATTGAACTAATATGGTGAAATGTTTTAGTTATAACTTGACAGTAGTTAATTTGTTATTAGATATTCGGTTATGTTTTGATAGTGAGTCATTTTGGAAATTTATAAGAGCTCTTATGGAAAATCAATGAGACATGTTTGCATTGTTGATTATTTATGTCTGGTAAGTATCTTTGACCTTATAGAAGTTTTGTTCAGTCAAGTAATACCTCATAACCTTATTCCGGCAATGGATACGGGTTAGGAGTGTTACAGAGTTCGTTTGAATGAATCCGGCTACTCAACAACCTCCACTCCCACCTGTTCCTCAACAAATTCCTGTTGTTCCTCAAGCTATAGATCAGATGCGATTGAATAAGCCGCTAGTGGATAAGATTCATGAACATGGGGCTGAGGAGTTTCGAGCTACCGTTGATGATTATACTGAGAAAGCTGAGTTCTGGCTCGAGAGTACGATCAGAGTATTTGAAGAATTATATTACACTCCTATTGAATGTATTAAATGTGTGTATCTTTACTTAGAGATAATGCGCACCATTGGTGGAAAACATTGATATATGTGGTTCCTAGAGAATGAGTTACCTGGGAGTTCTTTCAATCCGAGTTTCAGAAGATCAGAAGCATTAAGAGTTTCTAGAATTGAAACAAGGCCGAATGACTGTCCCTAAGTACAAAAGAGAATTCGTACGTGTAACGCCCCCACGCCCGAAACCGTCGCCGGAGTCGAGCTTGAGGAGTTACTGTAATGCCCCAAATTTTTGGGAATTCTAAAAAAATTTTGTAAAATTAAAAATTTTGTGTTCTGCTTGTTAAGTGTAGGTTTAATTGTGATAGTGGGCCTCTAGAAGGCCCAAGCTTAGGATAACCCGATAGTTTTAATTAATTTTAATTCCATAAGAGAAAGGGGTTCTGGTGAATTGGGCTTTGAGGAATTAATTGTGTAAAATAGATCACAAGGAAGCAAGTGGTGAAGTGGAATGTGACGCCACAGGGAAGGCTATAAGTGGCGTGTGGAAGCTAGGGAGGACCCAGGTTCAAGTCATATTGATCGCAAAACAAGGAATTAATTTTTATGAACAGAAAAGGTAGGTAATGGAAATGAAGTGGAAGACTGTTAATAAGAGTTTGAGTTGCTCAGGAGATTGAGTAAGGAGGGGATAAGGGAGAGGATTTAGGAGCTGATCAAGGAGGATGGTGTTGGCCGAATAGTGGACTCTTTAGGAGCAAGAGTTGGCCGGCCAAGGGTTTCTTTAGGGGGGAAAATTCGGCTAGGTTAAGGAGCTAGTATAAATTCGGCACTTAGGGTAGTTGGTGCCGTTTCCTGACTTTTCTCCTCATCTTTTCTTTTCTCCTCTCCTCATCAACCTTTTTCTTCATCTCTTTTCCTCCATTGCCGAACCTTCCTACCATCTTGTTCATCTCTATTTTTCCCTTCAACCGTTTCAAAACCTTCATAGCCTGTGGCCATAAAAAGCCGAAATCCCGAAAGCTTGATTCTTTTTGTGTCGATTTCTTATAACCAAAACCACATCTCTTCTCTTCATCATTTGTGGCCGATTCACCAGCCCTCTAAAACCTCAAGGTTTGACGACAAGACCATAGAAAAACCCTCTCGTTTTACCTTTCTAAACACAAGTTGCAAAAAGCCGAAAACCCCACATTAAAAGGGACTTGGCCGAATACTGAAGTCACTGAAAGATCGACTTTTGTTATCATCTGAGGGCTTAGATCTACATCAAGATCGAGTGGGAAACTCATTGGAATCAGTCAATAAGGAATCGGTGGTAAGTATTCTCCAAAACTTAGTCTTCTTACATATTTTAAGAAAAGCTGAAATCCCTAAAAGTTAGTGAGGTTGTCGATTTGGACTTGTAATCCTGAGGGGTCATAATAACTATTTTGTTTTGGTAATAACGTGATTTAGAGGTGGTTGATCAAGGGCTTGGATAGGTGGAACGATCGGATCTTTGGAGTTAACCATATTTCGGCAGTAAGGTAAGAGCAATAAGGGTTTTAGGCATGTTTGGCCGAATGTGGTAGGGGACTATATACTCAATTTTATTTCGATATTTGGAGTAATATTAAGTGATTCGATTGTAGGCAGTTCGTGTGTAGATCTCATCGAGGAAATCCCAAAAAATAGGTGTGTAACTGACACCCTCTCATAGGCTAGATCGGTAAAAGCCGAAAAGCCGAAATGTCGAAAAGTCGATATTTTGGGCACTTGCGAGTGTGCGAATGCTCGTAATACGTATGGGTAATTATTACTAGTAATCAAAAGTGATAAAACTGCAGTACGTGCTATTTCATGCGTTTTGATATTTTGGGGCTTAATGGGCCAAAACTAGGTTAATAGGCCAACGGGCCCAATTTGGTAAGAACGCTCGGTAAGTGTTTCTGGCTAAACGTAATGGCTACGATATGCATGAAAACCTTAGAAATAGTTAGATGTACAAGAATTTCCCTATGTATGCAAAATTACCATTATACCCCTATGTATGCAAAATTACCATTATACCCCTATGTATGCAAAATGACCTTTATACCCCTAGGGTTAATTTTGTCTGAAAAGCATGATGAATTAAATCTGTATGATGTATGCCATGAATGTATATCTGTTGCATGGGGACATGGGTTATATTATGGAGGAAGCGTCCTGGTGGCTATGCCACAAATTATCTGTTCTGGTGGCCCTGCCACATATATCTGTTCTGGTGGCACTGCCACAAAATATCTATATCTGGTGACTCTGTCACATTTTCTGTATCTGGCAGCCATGCTGCATATTTCTGTGGCATGTAGCGGTTGGGTGGGTCGAGTAGTCTCCCCACATGGCGAAAGGATGGTATGGGGGTGTATGTGGTTGGATATGGTTGGGTTTCTGCATAAGCATGATATATCTGTTTTGGTCTGTTCTGGGCCTATCGGCTTTATTCTGATATCTGTTCTGGGCTGAGGCCAACTTATTCTGTCTCTGTGGTTTGAACTGATTTAGGCTATGGTTGGGTTGAATTACACACTGAGTTTCCCAAAACTCACCCCTTAATTTCATCCTCGCAGGTAATCCTCAACCATAGTAGGCTTGGAGTTGTGAGGGACTCGGACTGGCCACATGTTTCTACAAATCTGGTTTCTTTCTGGTGAACTGGATGCCCTTTTAATTTCATTTATGGGTTTGGGTTTTAAGTGTAATATGGCCGCTTAATTGTTTTATGGTTTTGTTTTACTTTTATTATTTTATTTTATTATGATGAAAAAAACTATGATAACTAAGGAAAATGGGTTAGCTTTAGGACGCGTTTTCAAAAACATTAAGGGATTTCAAAATAACACGATTACAAGTAAGACTTCCACTAAGCAAACGTTTTCAAACTTAATCATTTCCTTAAGATAGACATAACCAGATGGCTTTCTCAAAATTATACGAGTCGTTAAGGTGTGGCAATGGTGGCGTGCATGTCTAGGATTGGATCCGAAGGGAGCTTGGTACTTAAGCAGTCCGACGGACTCACCTCCTCTTTTCCTGGTTTTCCTACCTGGTGCACAGCTTCTATTCACTTTAACCTACTTTTAAAAGTAACTTTTACAACACCAACTAAGTTTTCCAAACTAAGTAATACGGAACGTTTTGAACGCATCGATGTGGCGCACCGGATCTGGTCATAACGTCTAGGCCGGGTTTGGGGCGTTACAGTTACCGAACATAATTGATCAAATTAAGAACTTCAAATCTTTTGTTTCTACATTCACAGCTTTCTAGCTACTCGCGTCATAGTTACAAGAAAAATCATATCTCGAGTTATGAAACTCGAAATCAAGATCTATAAATTTTCCCTAAATCTAGACTCATATATATATTTACTAATTTTTTTCTATAATTTTTGGTTGGGCCAATTAGTACAGTTAACAAGAGTTCACAGATAGAGGTTTTTCTAGACCGAGTTTCTCGCCCTGGGGTGCTCCCGTGTTGTTTGTAAAAAAAAAAGATGGCACAATGAGAATGTGTATAGACTACCGACAGCTTAACAAAGTGACGATCAAGAATAAGTCTCCTCTGCCCATAATAGATGATTTTTTTAATCAGTTAAAAGGGGCTACAATGTTTTCAAAGATAGATTTGAGATCAAGTTACTACCAGTTGTGAGTTAGAGACTCTGGTGTGCCAAAGAAAGCTTTTAGAACGAGGTATGATCATTATAAATTTTTAGTTATGCCTTTAGGACTAACAAATGCACTTGCTGTCTTCATGGACTTAATGAACCGGATTTTCAGACCATACCTAGGTCAGTTTGTCATTGTGTTCATTGATGACATTTTGATTTATTCACATGATGAATCCGAGCATGCCGAGCATTTAAGAATTGTACTACAGACTCTACGAGATAAGTAGTTATTTGCTAAGTTCAGGAAATTTGAATCCTAGTTAAGAGAAGTTAGTTTTCTGGGACATATAGTTTCAGCCGCTGGTATCCGAATTGACCCTAGCAAAATTTTTGCAATAATAGATTGGAAGCCTATGAGAAATGTTTCTAAGGTTTGCAATTTTCTAGAACTAGCGGGATATTATAGATGTTTGTAAAAGGCTTTTTGATGATTGCAACTCTGATGGCGAAATTGCTTCAAAAAGATGTATAGTTCGAGTTGTTAAATAAATATTACAAAAGTTTTGATCATTTGAAAGCTTTATTTACAAAGGCACTAGTGTTAGTTCAGCCTGAGTATGGTAAAGAATTTGTAATGTTCAGTGATGCATCGTTAAATGGTCTAGGTTGTATTTTGATACAGGAAGGAAAATTTATAGCTTATGCCTTGAGACAGTTGATGTTGCATGAAAAGAATTATCTGACGCACGATTTAGAGTTTGCAGCCATTTTGTTTGCGTTGAAGATTTGGTGTCATTATCTGTTCGATGATAAATGTCATGTTTATTCAGATCAAAAGAGTTTGAAATATCTGATGACTCAGAAAGATTTAAATTTATGACAGCGGAGATGGTTAGAATTGTTAAAATATTACGAGCTAGTGATTGACTACCATCCAGGAAAAACAAATGTTGTTGCTGATGCATTAAGCCCAAAATCTTTGTTCACTCTATGTACAATTAATACTCAAATACCTTTGTGTAATGATGGTTCGATGGTGGTCGAGATGAAAGCGAGACCATTGTTTTTACAATAGATTTGCAAAGCTCTGAAAGTTGATAATGAAATGTTAGCAAAACGAGCTCAATGTGATTCGAACATTGATTCGGAATTTCAAGTTGACGTTGATGATTGTTTAAGATTCAGAGGCCGAATATGTGTTTCAAGAAATTCAGAGATGATTCAGATGATTTTGAATGAAGCACAAAGTAGTCGTTTATCTGTTCATCCAGGAAGCACGAAAATGTATAATGACTTGAAACAGCTCTATTGGTGGCCTGGTATGAAACATGACATCTCAGAGTTCGTTTCTAAATGTCTAATTTGTTAGGAAGTTAAAGCTAAGTATCAGATACTGTCTGGTTTATTGTAGCCAATTATGATTCCTGAGTGGAAATGGGATAGAGTGACTATGGATTTTGTGTCGAGATTGCCCCTATCTCTGAGAAAGAAAGATACGATCTAGATTATAGTTGACAGATTGACAAAATCAGCTCATCTCATGACAAAAGTTAGCTAAGTTGTATATCTCTGAGGTTGTAAGATTACATGGAGTACCTGTTCCTATTGTTTCAGATAGAGATCCGAGGTTCACATCGAGGTTTTAAAAGAAACTAAAAGATTCACTGGGTTTAAAACTACATTTTAGTACCGCATTTCACCCATAGAAGGATGGTCAATCTGAACAAGTTATACAGATACTCGAGGATATGTTAAGATGTTGCATTCTTGAGTTCAAAGGTACGCGGGAAATGTATTTGCCATTGATTGAATTTTCCTATAACAATACTTTTTAATCAAGTATTAAGATGGCACCGTACGAAGCTTTATATGGTTGTAAATGTTGAACACCATTGTACTGGACTGAGTTAAGCGAGAATAAGATTTACGGGATTGATCAGATTAGAGAGACTGATGAGAAAGTGAAAGTAATTCGCGATAGTTTGAAAGGATCATCAGATAGTCAGAAATCATACACAGACTTGAAAAGAAAAGATATTAAGTTCCAAATTAGGGATAAAGTGTTTTTGAAAGTTTCACCATGGAAGAAAATACTCAGATTTGGCAGAAAGGAAAGTTGAGCTTGAGATTCATTGGACCTTATGAAATTATTGAGCGAGTTGGACCAGTGGCATATCAGTTAGCATTACCATCTGAGTTAGAAAAGATTCATAATGTATTTCACATATCAATGCTTTGAATATACAAATTCGATCCCTCCCATGTTATTTCCCCGATCGAAGTTGAGATTCAGTTAGATTTATAGTATAGTGAAAAACTAGTCTGAATTTTAGCTCGTGAGATTAAAGAGCTAAGAAATAAAAGAATAGCATTAGTGAAATTCTTGTGGCATCGACATGGGGTAGAAGAAGCTACATGGGAAACCGAGGATGCTATGAGAAATCAATATCCAAGCCTATTCACTGGTAAGATTTTCGGGGACGAAAATCCCTAAGGGGAGAGTTGTAACAGCCCGATTTTAGCTAGATAGGAATTGTGGTTTTGGAACCACAAATTTGAGGTCCTAAAATTATTTTTATAGTATTTTAGGTGTTTACAGCATGATACCATGTACGTGTGAAAGTTTCGTGATTTAATTTTATCAATTGGATGTCTAATTTGATAAAAGGACTTAATCGCGTAAAATGCAAAAGTAGCATGCTACAAGTTAAAAGTGCTTATTTACTATGGTTAATTAAATGAAAGGTCATTATGATGAAATTAGACCATTCATAGTGAAAATTGACATAAATGGGCATTAAATGGATGATATTAAATGTTTTATAATAAGGTTAATTTAGTAATTTGGTTATTAAAGATTAATAAAATAAAATAAAAACATACATATCATCTTTAGTCCATCTTCACTGAAAATTAAAAGAGAAAGAAGCTTGGGAAGCATTTTAGGGTTCAACCCTTGTTCATCTTGATTGAGGTATGAAATTTGTTTGGTTTTTGATGATTTTTATATTTTTGTGATCGTTGCTTCGTATTCAGGCTAGCCCGTACCCTAATTTCTGAATTGGTTAATGAATTTGTGAGTTGCCATTGATGATAGCTTGATGTTTTTGAATGTTGATGATGGAAAATGATTAATTATCGATAGATTTTAATGTTTTGTAAATTAATTATTGTGAAATTTGTAAATTGAAGGGTTGAAATGTGAAATAAATGAAAGTTTTGGGCTACTAGGGACTCAAGTATAAATCAGCTAAACATGGGTTAAATTGAATTTTGTGTATTTGTGAATTAGGGACTAAATTGTAAAAATATGAAACTTTAAGGGCTAAAGTGAAAAAATGCCCAAATAGGTATTTTTGGATTAAATTGAATGCATGGTTGACTAAACAAGTTGAATTTGATATTATATAGATCAAGAAAAGAGGAACTCCGAC
Source organism: Gossypium hirsutum (assembly GCF_007990345.1). Lineage (NCBI taxonomy): Eukaryota > Viridiplantae > Streptophyta > Magnoliopsida > Malvales > Malvaceae > Gossypium > Gossypium hirsutum. The sequence goes on from NC_053435.1 coordinate 78,449,045, forward strand.
TTAGATCGAGGCAGGAACAAAGTACTCGATTAATCAGCTAATTTCGTTATTTCTACGACCGAGGTAAGTTCATATGCAAATAAATGTCTTTAAATTGATTTATAACTATTTACTTGTCATTGAATTGCTATAAATGTTGAACGAGAAAATATGAGCAAGAATTGGCGAAGTTGTGGTATCCGAAAGTCCCATACGAACCTTAGGAATAGTATAGGATACGAATGTCATGACATTAGGATTACCGAGATGTGATTACATGTAAGACCATGTCTGGGACATTGGCATCGTATTATGATTACATGTAAGACCATGTCTGGGACATTAGCATTGTATTGTGATTACATGTAAGATCATGCCTGGGACATTAGCATCGTTATTCAATTTCGTGTAAAACCCTGTCTAGGACAATGGAATCGATATTTGATAACATGTAAGACCATATATGGGATATGGCATTGTACGAGCTATTGCGATTTCCGAGTATCCTTAACGATTTCGAATAGTTCAACGGGTAAAGTCAAGTTGAGAAAGAATGTAAATGAGTTAAGTGATTCAGGTACGTACGAGATTCATATGAGTATTGAAACGGGAAGTATTTGATGAATTCAATTATGATATTGAATATGTGTACAATGAGAAAGGTTTGTGAACTTTTATGAGTTTAGCTATGCTTAACATATTTGAATTGATATGCAAATATTCATATGATGACTTTACTTGCATATGGCTTACTAAGCTTTTAAAGCTTACTTTGTGTGTTCATTCCCTATTTTATAGATTATCGAAGCTAGCTCGAACTCGGGGATCATCGGGAACATCGTCACACTATCGATCATCTTGTTGGTACTTTTGAAGCTTTGTATATATGGTATATGGCATGTATCAACTAGTGTCATTTTGGTATGTTTTAAGTTATGATTTAGCCATGAGATTTGGCTTGTAAATGTTGGTGTGTATTTGGCCATATAAGTTGGCTTAATTCATAAGTTTGATAAGTGATTTATGATACATATAATGTCTTATGTTTTGGCAAGATTAATATGGATTCATGTGTTTGCTAGATGAGTAATTGATTTGGTTAATTATCAATGATGTATCATGATTGAGAAATGGCATGTTGTGAATTGGTTTATTGATGATGAAATGGTATTTTATGAGGCATAAAATAGTTGATAAGATGGTGAGAAAATGCATATAGAAGTTAAGGTTAAGACTTGTTGTCTTGGTATGTTTTTGTTTATGATTTTAGGGGTTGATTGATTGGATTATAAATGGCATATTATGTGTATGAAATAGTATGTTTTGGCTACCTTTGAATGTATTGATTTGGTACAAATGTGGTGGTTAAGGTATGCTTGAGAAAGGGTGAGAAATATGGCTTCAACCAAACCTATTTTCACTCCACACGGCCGAGCACACGGGCGGGTGGGTTGACCGTGTGTGACACATGGCCTTGGTACACAACCGTGTGTCCTTAAGGGTAGCCCTTCGAATTAAGTCAATATACCTTATAGGTTTGACACGGCCTAGACACACGAGCGTGTCTACTGGCCGTGTGTGACACACAGGTTGGCACATGGGCGTGTGGCCTGCCGTGTGACCCAAGTCAGTAACCCCTCCAGTTTTCCCACGGCCATGGCACATGGGCGTGTCTCCGGCTGTGTGGTGCAAGTCAGTATGTATGCCCTATTTTCACATGGCCTGTGACACGGGTGTGTTTGGTAGCCGTGTGAGGCACACGGCCTGTTCACATGGGCATGTGACCCTTGAATGCTTGAAAATTTTATAAGTTTTCCAATGTTTGCAAATGTTATCGGTTTAGCCCCACACCACTTCTAAGCATGTTCTAAGGCCTTAAAAAGCCTCGTAAGGGACAATATGATTGTGTTGTGCATAATTATGATTATGAATGTTTAAAGTATGTAATATTAAAGTGATTTGATCGGTAATGCCTTGTAACCTTATTCCGGCGAAGGATAAGGGTTAGGGGTGTTACATTATACCTCAATCGAATCATCCCCTAGCTTTAGGAATGTGTCCACAATCAGCCTATAACATCCCGTTTTTGGTCAAACTGGAATAATGGTTTTAGAACCACAAATCTGAGGTTAAAATATTTATTTTATTTTTATTTTAATGGTTACAGCATGAATATGTGATTGTGTGAAAATGTCACTTAGAAATTTTATCGTTTAATTAGTCAATTTGAGAAAAAAGGACTAAGTCACGTAAAGTGCAAAAGTGGAGTTCTATTAGCTAAAAGTATCTAATAGCTATAGAACCTTAAAGTAAAGGTCCTCATGTTGTAGTTAGTCCATTTATAATGTTAGTAGACCTAATTAGACATGTGTTAGGTGAATTTAATGTTTCAATACTAAGGTTATTATAGTAAATGATAATTAAAATGATAATTAAACGAAAATAAAATACAAAATTTGTATTCATCTTCTCCAAAAGAGAAAACAAAATTGATTCTTTGAGAAAAAAAGAGGCTAGGGTTCGGTAATTTCAATTCTATCAATTAAGGTTCAGTTTTTGTCCCGTTTTTAATGATTTATATGTTTTTGTGGTTGTTCCAACTAGTACTAGCTAGCCTAGGGACTATTTTGCAAAAATGTTAAAGATTTTGAATGATGCCATTGATGAATACATTTGTATTTTGAAGTTTCTTGATCGATTATGAATATTTGTTGATAGTTATGTAAGTTTGGTAAAGTGATTTTTAGTGAAAATGCAAAATAGGGATTAAATTGAGAAATGTTGAAACTTTGTGGTTAAAATGTGAAATACATGAAAAATATGGGCTGCTAGGGGTATAATGGTAATTCAGCTAGCATGGGTTAGCCTTTAATTTCATGGATTTGTGATTTTGTGTTATAAGGACTAAATTGTAAAAATGTGAAAGTTTAGGGGCTAATGTGTAAAATAGTTCAAACGCTTATTTTGGATTGAATTGAATAAATAGAGGAATAAATAAGCTGATTTTGATTACTTATAGATCAAGAAAAGAGGAATTCGAACTTAGATCGGGGAAAAAGGAAAGTAATTGAATAGTCGGTTCGTTTCGTCATTTCCGTACACTAGTTAAGTTCGTATAATTAAACTTAAATGTGTATTTATTCAATTGATGGATGGTATCGAGATTTTATTTACCCTATTAGTTAAATTTGTAGAATTTAAATTAAACGTACAGTTTAAATAAGACAAGTTGCTGAATAAGACCATAGTTGGGCTATGGCAATCAGAAAATTAAGACCATAACCGGGTTATGGCATGTGAATGTAAGACCACGGCAAGGCCATGGCAATGTATGTGTAAGACCATAGTTGGACTGTGGCATCGAAAAATTGGTGTACTCATACCTTAAGCATTTATAAACTTGGAGTGATTTGATAAGTGAATTGGTGAGAAATAGATACGTATCGATATAGGTATGTATAGAAAACTATTTGAATAACGAGCTAATGGAAGTTGAGAACTTTATGTTAACTTAGTGATTGATGCTTTAATGCAATTTATGTCATCTATTTAGAAATTTTAATGAATGATGATATCATTTCATTTTTACATACAAACTTACTAAGCTTTATAGCTTACTTTGTTTATTTTTCTATGGTTTATAGTATTTCGAAGCTAGCTTGGATCCGGGAATTATCAGAGACTTCATCGCACTATTGAACATCTATTTTGGTACTTTTGAAGTTGTGTATATATGATATATGGCATGTATAGGCTTGAGTCATTTTGAAATGTTTGATGAACATGTATTTTGGCCATTTAAGTTGGCTATGTGATGAATTTGATGATGTTTATAAATATGAAAATGATTCTATTTTGAGTTTGGTAATTGACTTATACTGTGTGATTGAGGTTGGCTTTATGATGTTTAATGATATTAGGTAATTTGAATGTTAAAGGGTTGATAATTGGGAAGATATGTGCTTGTGAATTGGTACATGATAATGCATGTTTGGAAGGGTTTAGTTAATTGAGTTGTATATGTGAATTAGGCATGAAATTAGATGGTAAATTATGGCTCTTGTGATTTGTATTGATGGTAAAGATGATTTGAATATTGGTTAATGGTATTTTGCTGCATATTTGTGCCTTGAAATGGTATCATTTGAGATTGTACAGGTATGTTGAAAACGGGTGGAAAAATGGCTTGGTAAATAGCCTATTTTTGTCCACACGAGTAGAGACACGGGCGTGTGTCTCAGTCGCGTGTGACACACTGCCATGTTACATGGCCGTGTGTCCCCTGGTGTTGATCTTCAAAATAAGTCAATATGCTCCACACGGCCTCAGACACGGGCGTGTGACTTGGTTGTGTGGCATAAGTCAATATACCCTACAGGTTTGGCACAGCCTAGCACACGGCCTAGCACACGGGCATGTGTGGCCATTTTTAGGGCACAAGGGCTAGCCATACGGGCGTGTGTGTTAGCCGTGTGACCCAAGTCAATAAGCTCACATGTTTTGACACAGGGTAGGACACGGGTTGGGACACGGCCATGTGCTCCCATTTCGAATGTCCACAAGGCCTGTGACATGAGCATGTCTTGTGGCTGTGTGAGACACACGGCCTGGCCACACGGGCGTGTGTCCCCTGTTTTGAGAAAATTTTCAAAGTTTCGTGAAAGTTTCTTAAGTTATCGGTTTAGTCTAGAACCACTCCCAAAGCATGTTTACGGCCTCGTAGGCTTGTATAAGGGACAAATTGATTGAGATTGAATGATGAATGCTTGAATTGAGAAAATGTATGCTAAATGGATGTTTAATTGTTTTGTAAGTCCGGTAATACTCCCTAACCCTATTTTGGTGTTGAATATGGGTAAGGGGTGTTACACATCCCATCTCGATCTAACCTACGTAAATATTATCTAGAATCACACCCAAAATATCGTAGCATATGGCTCCCCAATCAGCAGATTGAATAAACCCGGTGAGTACGGACCCATCCACCGACAACCTCAATTGTAACTACACGTCCTCCAAAGTGATGGTACACTCCCCGCATGGAAGATGAAATGTGTGCGTCCCGGGTCTCCACCTCTCTATGAACGCGCTGATGAGTTTCGGGTCCAACTTGCACCATCGACCTATATTGGCCACGTGTCAAAAACCCACTTCCCTTAAGTATTTTTCTATCAACGATGATGGAGGATCAAACATATTACGAATATAACATTGTAGCACCCCATCTACCAATTTTTATAAAAAAATTATAAATTAAATATTAATTAAAAGTACCTAAATGAAAAAAAATATTAAATAATATTCAAAAATTGAAATTAACCCTTACGAATTTCATTTGCTCAACATAGATATGTTTATGATCGAGACGAATTAATTCCCCAACCATTGCTAACACGATCAAATATCTTAGAAATTATAAAAAAAATAATACTAGTTTAGAAAAAATTAAAGGAAATTGTGATTTAAAGAGAGCTTTGAGAAATTTAGAGAGAAATTTGAGAGCTTTTTTGAGAAATTTGGAAAAAATTAAAGGAAACTGTGTGAAAAAAAATAGGTAAGGGGATTTATAGTTTTTTTTATGACCGTTGGCTCCCCAACGGTCAAATTTTTAAATGACCGTTGGGGTGACTGTTAGCCCCAAAAACATGGGCTAAAGTGCGTCCTTAGGGGAGCACTTTTGTAATATTAGCAAAGCGCGTCCACGTTAATGCGTTTTATGCTTACATGGAAAAAGGATTACCCTAGGGATGCACTTTTCTAAAATTTCCCCTTAAAATGTATCTACATGGATGCGTTTTTGGATTTTTGGCCCATTTCGGTAAATAAAGTTTAAAGTGGCCTATTTTCGTAAATAAAGTTGGAAATGTGCCTTTTTTAGTAAAATAGTCGTTATTTTCCTTGTTGATTGAGCAAATTTAATCATGAGTGCAATTAATGATGATTACATTTGGTATGAAGGCAAGACGTGGGATAATCTATACAGTAACGTGGAATCAAGATGGTTAAATGAATCTTTGTTGGACCAATGGAGTTCGGATAGGGAATGTGGAAAATAAGGGTTTTTATATGAATCTTTGTATGATGTAGATGATAAAAAGACTGATATTCCTAAATACCCAATAGATTCTCTTTATAATCCACAATAGACATCGTCATGTGAAAGAATTGAGCCCGACAAACCTTCAGCCCATAATATAAGTGCACGCATGGATAAATATGATTATGATGATAGTTGGAGTGATTCAGATGACATGTTCTTTTGGTATGATGATTGGTACAAAAATGAAGGACATATCCGGTTGAGCAGAGCTTCAACAAATCAGTGGGGTGATGATACACCATATGACATGCCCGAGAGTCCAAATGAGCTTTCTTATGATTCACATATGGTATCTCCATGTGAAGTACTTATGCCGTCCACATCTGAGCAGCTATCGAACATGTCAAAAACTATGGCTTAAATGATTAAGATACTTAAACAAATATCATAGGCGCTACCTCCACTGAAAGAGGTCATACATGATGTTCCCGAACCAAATCACTAGGACTACCAAGTCAATGAGCACCACCATGATTAATGATGAAATTCAAAAAGAGTTTGGAATCTGGGACTGTGTTGATGAACTGAATATACCCGAAGGTGTCCCTGATCCAATTAACATAAAAACAGATATCATAGTAAATGTAGCTATTGACATAAAAGTAGAAGTAACCAGTAACATCGAGCTTAAACTAATCTTGAATGAAAGTGTAAAAGAGCCAATATACTTTCTGGCCATAGCAGAGAAGGTGTCAGTCGAAGAAGTCGATGAGTTCGATTCATTCTCATCCAACAAGGGTAATAGAGTTCAAGTGACCAAAACTTCACATGACATGAAGAGGATGAAACTAAAGGTAGTAATACCCCGGAAAACAATTTGGGGTTGGCTCAGATTTGGTACCAAATGGCTTGTAATGGGGATGTCATGTCGGTTAAAAATAAGGCAATATCAATGGAATCGACCAAAGGTGTAACACCCCTATCCCGTAACCGTCGCTAGAATAGGTAAGGGGCATTACCGGACTTGTAACTCATGTCAGAACAGTAAAATTTTGAACTTTTTCTTGAAATAAAGATCGTTCATTGAAATAAGTACTAAGCACAACCAGAGGTAAAATTTAAACTTCACTAAGTAAACATTCAAAAGATGCCATTTTCGCATGGCTTATATACATTAACCAAAAATATTCTTCCGCCACTAGTCTATTCTATACATGCCATAAAATAATTCTAAACATAACAGCAACAAGCGGTGGATAGTGATAGTGTGACTAGTTGCTGACGATCCCCGAGTCTGTAGCTTTGCAATGAGATCTATAAAACAGAGGAAACAGAGTAAACGGAGTAAGCATTATAATGCTTAGTAAGTTTTAAGCAGTGTCAACAGATAACAATCAAATTATAACATAGTTGTTCGTATCTTTTATTTCACTCTTCCTTCGGGCATGCCAACCCTTTACCGAATATGCACAACTCATCATATACAATAGGCAGTTAAACTTTCACATAAAAGTGAGCCCATGTGACATAAATATATTGTATGATTTCACATAACCTCTCACACTGATCCGATGTCGCATAATCATAGGAATAGTCTCATAGATTGCTCTCGTATGCATCACATAACTACCTTATGATTTAGTTCAAATCAAGCTCACATATAAACTTGGAGTACATACCTGTTTAACCTTTCGCATTGAATATATTTATAAGCAATTCTTATTACGAAGTCTTATAGCTTTAACCTCTACTCGGATTATCGGCGAGACCTTTAGCTCAGACGAAATCTCCACACGAAGTTATCGGGTCTTACCCGGACAAAATCTCCACATGTAGTCATCAGCTCTTACCCGGACATAATCTCCACACGTAGTCATCGGGTCTTACCCGGACATAATCTCCACACGTAGTCATCGGGTCTTACCCGGAATATATTTCCAAGTTTCATGTACATTTAATCACATGTTACAACATTCACATCGACTGTCATATTTGTAATTCATTTGCCTCATCAAATATCTAATAATACACACCTTTCACATTGGTCGTTCGGCCACAATATACGCACATCGCCTACATATTTCACACTAGCCATTCGGCTTTACCACATATACATATCTCATATATATATTTCACATTGACCATTCAGCTTTACCACATATGCATATCTCATACATATTTCACATTAGCCATTCGGCTTTACCACATATACATTTCTCATACATATTTCACATTAGCCATTCGGCTTTACCACATATATGCATGTTCATATTCACCACATTGGCCATTCGGCCTTATCACACATATGCATGCTCACATTCATCACATTGGCCATTCGGCCTTATCACATATATGCATGTTCACATTCATCACATTGGCCATTCGGCCTTATCTCATATATGCACATTCACATTCATCATATAAAATCCTAAATCAAAATATAAATTTTCATGTATCCACATCACAATTATCCAAATATACTTCACATACCACATATACTATCATGTATACACTTTGTCTTGGCTGAATCTACATCAGTCATTTTCCAATGAATAATTCAATTTCACGCCATACTATCATTTCATATTCGAATACTCATAAACTTATAATTTCACAAATTTTAATATCAAAGATCCATCTAACACTCATATGTCGTTTTACAATATCACGATTTAGAATTCACGTATGGGTTTAATCAATAGCTTATGAGCAACTAAAACAAGTTTTATCCATGTTTACAACAAAATCACATATCCACTACGAGCTGTTTTCCTGAGAAATAGTCACTAAATTAGTTATAACTGGAGCTACAAAACTCCAAATCACTTTCCGTTAATTTTCCCTGAATATAGACTCATATATCTTCCATCCATAAAATTTACAGAATTTTAGGTTTGGCCAATCAATACCAGATTTTTCTTAAAGTTTCCCCTGTTTCACTGTTTGACTAATCTGACCACTCTTCACTACGAATCAAATTTTTCATTGTACAGAATTCAAAATGTGTTCTATTTGATTTAATTTGAAACTATACTTATTAAGGTGTCTAATAATATAAATTTTATCTTATAAACATTTTTGTACAAATTATAATGATTTTCTAAAAACAGAACAGGGGATTTCGGAGTCATTCTGACACTGTCCCACATAACTTTAAATATCTCTTTATAGGAAATTTCTTTGCTTACACGGTCTCTTTTATAAGAAACTAGACTAACTAAGCTTTGATTACATATTTTATTCACCTTATAATTCCACACCAAAAATTTATAGTGATTTTCTAAAATCACGTTACTGCTGCAGTCCAAAGCAAATTTTTACAATTTGCTCTTAAATTTCCAAGTCCAAACACTTATGAACTTACCATTTGAGTTTAAGACATATCATGGCCACATAATATCTTATTAAATCAACTCATTATGTCCTATTATGATTGAATTTACTCAATGTTTAATCACTTAAAACTTACCTCGGATGTGGTCGAACGATTTCGGCGGCTATTCGATCACTTTTTCCCTTCCCTTATCCAACTGTGGTCCTCTAGGCTCTTGAGCTAATTCAAACAAATTTAACTTATTAAAGTCTCATTATGCTAGCTTATGGCCGAATATGACAAGGAGTTTGATAGGTCATATGGCCACCTTTAGCTCAAATACAAAATGGTCATACGCATTTTTAATCACATTGAGCAATTTAATACAATTAATCTAACATTTCTTCATGTGCACTTTTATGACCGAATAGACACATCATTGACCTAATATCAATTAACTAAGCACTTAACAAATTCCCCTTGAGCCGATTATCTAAGTCAAGATAAAAGCATCAATATGCTTGCCCCTAACCGAATACATGCAACACCAATCTATCTCATGTGGCCGAATATGCAAGTCTATGTTGAGGCCAATTATATACTTAATACCACATATAAATGGCATACATTTTACTAACTAATGCATTATATATTATAACTCAATACGCATCCATCGTTTACTCCATAACTGAAACACCATCATATATAAATATATACCTTGAGATAATATATATGTCATACCAATACATCATGTGCAAATATATATATGTGCAAGAGCCGAATCACAAAGTTGATTATAACCACCTCATATATTTTCATCATATACCCGAATGCACAAGTACATTATAATAACTTCCAACTCAATTCATGTTACAAATTTATACTTCACAAGAACAAACCATTAACCAAATATAAACATATATCCAAAACACAAATCTTACCTACCATGTAATAAGCATACCAAACTAAACTCTTTCTATGTTCGAATATAACCTAATATCATTTAATACCAAATCATGTATATTTTATTTTTACATGAACCATAGCCGAATCATTTTAACCATGAGTAACATAACAAACAAAAATCATACTTATGGACCTAAGGTAGAACCAAGAAAGGAACTCATAAATATCAAGATGTAAGCAACTACCATTGTTCATCTAGATTTAGCATGAAACACAACCATCACCCTTATTAATCTCCATAGCCGAAAACCTTACTTATTCCAAAATCACAATTTCAACATGGGTTACCAACAATAACTTGATATCTCACTCAATATCAACTAGGATTTCAAGAACTAGTATCAACTTCCTTACCTTAATATGGACCTAAGATGACCGATTGCTTCACTCCTTTCTTCCTCCTTTCAATTCGACTAAGAATAACCAAAGAACACAACTTGTTTTCATCACCGAATGCTCTTGTTCTCTCTTTTTTTTTCTTTAGAATCGGCTAGGAAGAAACATGGATGATGATCTCTTTTTTTTTCTTTCATCATCCTACTAACCATTATTATTTTATCATTTCTAACATAAACCATTAGCACAACATGTTTTATGACATGTTTTGCCCATCACCCTTTGTCATGGCCGGCCACTAGTAATTAAATGGGGGAAATTGACATGCAAGTCCACCCCTTTGATTACATGCACTAATAGATCCTTATGTTTTGACCTACCACATTTCAAAAGTGTCACACATAAGTCCTATTGACTAAATTCACATGCAATTTACTAAATCGAAGCTTAAAACTTTCACACCTTCATATTCACATATTTTAGACAATAAATATCATATTCAAATAATTTGGTGACTCGGTTTAGCGGTACCGAAACCGCTTTCCGACTAGGGTCACTTTAAGGCTGTCACAACTCTCCCCCACTTAAGAAATTTTTGTCCCCGAAAATCTTATCGGTGCATAGTTTAGGATAACGTCCTCTTATTGAATTATATTCATATAAACATTAGCTCATCGATAGCAATTGTAATTCATTATTGATTTCGCATCGATCTATAAAATCATTTTCTTATCTTAAAACAAATACATAAACATTTCTACAAGTATGCACATATATCTCATTTTCTTGATTTCATAAGCAATAATCACTTAATTTAATTCACAAATGCATTTCAAACACATATCAAGCACATATTAACATGTATAATTCACATCATCAACCCACATATTTGTAACCCACATTTTCATTCATGTATAACCTGTAACCTGACCGAAAGTACACATATACTCAAACATCCCAATGAATATCCTTTATAACTCCATCATATCTCACTATTCAACTTAACCTATTTCCAATAGAAAATCAACTTCCACATACCTGAACATTGAATTCATTTCTTAACAACATATCCACCATCTTTTTACGTATTCACTTATTTAGTATACATAACATAATATAATACGAGCTCACAAATTTTTACTTTCATTTGATTTTCACATACCTTCCGTACATACCTGTATCACTTATTCTGATCTTACTTTATTTATCATCTTAAATATACCCGTTGAATCATTCGAAATCATTACGGATACTCATTAAGCACATATAGCTCTTACAATGCCATATCCTAGATATGGTCTTACATATTCTCACATATCGAGCTGATGCCATGTCCCAGACATGGTCTTACACACTATCTCAAATCAATGCCTTCGTCCCAGACGAGGTCTTACATGAATTCCACTTCACACACTTAGTGCCCACTGACCGATCTCGCACTCATAGTGCTCGGTTAAAGGAATTCGCACACACATAGTGCCTGGTTAAAGGAATTCGCACACACACAGTGCCTCTAATCATTCACACACATAGTGCTCTTATTCATTCGTTATTACACATTGAAATGACTTAACCAAGTCTATAAACATCATGTATGTACACTTTTAAGCATATCATCTCATTTAAGTTTGAATTCGTATAGTAATGAACACTTAAACTTTGCTCAAATTACCGGCACGAAGCCTACTAGGCACGAAGGCCCGAATACACGTCACCAGCATGATTGCTCTTCGGGACCTAGCCCGGATATAACACCAGCACGAATGCTCTTCGGAACTTAGTCCGGATACATCACTAGCATGAGTGCTCTTCGGGACTTAGTCTGGATACATCACTAGCACGAATGCTCTTCGGGACTTAGCCCGGATACATCACTAGCACGAATGCTCTTCGGGACTTAGCCCGGATACATCACTGGCACGAATGCTCGGGACTTAGCCCGGATACATCACTGGCACGAATGCTCTTCGGGACTTAGCCCAGATACATCACTCTCAATTCTCATGTACATATACACATATGGCAATACACATTAGTATATCATTTACATTACTTGAATACAAACACAACATGCTTATCGACCATTCAACTTCCAGTTCCATAGCCACATACAAAAATCACATTTATAGTCATAACACTCTTTCAAAATTGCATCACTTATACCCTTATAATTCAATCCAAATCGAAATTCAAATACGAGTACATGATACGTACCTGATCAACTTAATAATTTAAGCATATCTAAGTGAAGTTATATCGCAAATTCTCATAGTCAGAAGCTTGCCACAGCTCGATCGGGATCAAGATTCATTACAATACAACAAACACATTTTAATAGTCAAAAATCATCACACTATCATTTTATCACTTTATGGCATGTATAAATAGACTCACGCGTGCTACGTTAGTCCTAGAATCGACTAAACCGTAGCTCTGATACCAATAAAATGTAACACCCCTATCCCGTAACTGTCGCCAGAATAGATAAAGGGCATTACCGGACTTGTAACTCATGTCAGAACAATAAAATTTTGAACTTTTTCTTGAAATAAAGATCGTTCATTTAAATAAGTACTAAGCACAACCAGAGGTAAAATTTAAACTTCACTAAGTAAACATTCAAAAGATGTCATTTTCGCATGGCTTATATACATTAACCAAAAATATTCTTCCGCCACTAGTCTATTCTATACATGCCATAAAATAATTCTAAACATAACAGCAACAAGCGGTGGATAGTGATAGTGTGACTAGTTGCTGACGATCCCCGAGCCTGTAGCTTTGCAATGAGATCTATAAAACAGAGGAAACAGAGTAAACGGAGTAAGCATTATAATGCTTAGTAAGTTTTAAGCAGTGTCAACAGATAACAATCAAATTATAACATAGTTGTTTGTATCTTTTATTTCACTCTTCCTTCGGGCATGCCATCCCTTTACCGAATATGCACAACTCATCATATACAATAGGCAGTTAAACTTCCACATAAAAGTGAGCTCATGTGACATAAATATATTGTATGATTTCACATAACCTATCACACTAATCCGATGTCACATAATCATAGGAATAGTCTCATAGATTGCTCTCGTATGCATCACATAACTACCTTATGATTTAGTTCAAATCAAGCTCACATATAAACTTGGAGTACATACCTGTTTAACCTTTCGCATTGAATATATTTATAAGCAATTCTTATTACGAAGTCTTATAGCTTTAACCTCTACTCGGATTATCGGCGAGACCTTTAGCTCAGACGAAATCTCCACACGAAGTTATCGGGTCTTACCCGGACAAAATCTCCACACGTAGTCATCGGGTCTTACCCGGACATAATCTCCACACGTAGTCATCGGGTCTTACCCGGACATAATCTCCACACGTAGTCATCGTGTCTTACCCGGAATATATTTCCAAGTTTCATGTACATTTAATCACATGTTACAACATTCACATCGACTGTCATATTTGTAATAAATTTACCTCATCAAATATCTAATAATACACACCTTTCACATTGGTCGTTCGGCCACAATATACGCACATCGCCTACATATTTCACACTAGCCATTCAGCTTTACCACATATACATATCTCATATATATATTTCACATTGACCATTCAGCTTTACCACATATGCATATCTCATACATATTTCACATTAGCCTTTCGGCTTTACCACATATATGCATGTTCATATTCACCACATTGGCCATTCGGCCTTATCACACATATGCATTCTCACATTCATCACATTGGCCATTCGGCCTTATCACATATATGCATGTTCACATTCATCATATTGGCCATTCGGCCTTATCTCATATATGCACATTCACATTCATCACATAAAATCCTAAATCAAAATATAAATTTTCATGTATCCACATCACAATTATCCAAATATACTTCACATACCACATATACTATCATGTATACACTTTGTCTTGGCCGAATCTACATCAATCATTTTCCAATGAATAATTCAATTTCACGTCATACTATCATTTCATATTCGAATACTCATAAACTTACAATTTCACAAATTTTAATATCAAAGATCCATCTAACACTCATATATCGTTTTACAATATCACGATTTAGAATTCACGTATGGGTTTAATCAATAGCTTATGAGCAACTAAAACAAGTTTTATCCAACTGTAGTTCTCTAGGCTCTTGAGCTAATTCAAACAAATTTAACTTATTAAAGTCTCATTATGCTAGCTTATGGCCGAATATGACAAGGAGTTTGATAGGTCATCTGGCCACCTTTAGCTCAAATACAAAATGGTCATACGCATTTTTAATCACATTGAGCAATTTAATACAATTAATCTAACATTTCCTCATGTGCACTTTTATGACCGAATACACACCTCATTGACCTAATATCAATTAACTAAGCACTTAACAAATTCTCCTTGAGCTGATTATCTAAGTCAAGATAAAAGCATCAATATGCTTGCCCCTAACCGAATACATGCAACACCAATCTATCTCATGTGGCTGAATATGCAAGTCTATGTTGAGGCCAATTATATACTTAATACCACATATAAATGGCATACATTTTACTAACTAATGCATTATATATTATAACTCAATACGCATCCATCGTTTACTCCATAACTGAAACACCATCATATATAAATATATACCTTGAGATAATATATATATCATACCAATACATCATGTGCAAATATATATATGTGCAAGAGCCGAATCACAAAGTTGATTATAACCACCTCATATATTTTCATCATATACCCGATTGTACAAGTACATTATAATAACTTCCAACTCAATTCATGTTACAAATTTATACTTCACAGGAACAAATCATTAACCAAATATAAACATATATCCAAAACACAAATCTTACCTACCATGTAATAAGCATACCAAACTAAACTCTTTCTATGTTCGAATATAACCTAATATCATTTAATACCAAATCATGTATGTTTTATTTTTACATGAACCATAGCCGAATCATTTTAACCATGAGTAACATAACAAACAAAAATCATACTTATGGACCTAAGGTAGAACCAAGAAAGGAACTCATAAATATCAAGATGTAAGCAACTACCATTGTTCATCTAGATTTAGCATGAAACGCAACCATCACCCTTATTAATCTCCATAGTCGAAAACCTTACTTATTCCAAAATCACAATTTCAACATGGGTTACCAACAATAACTTGATATCTCACTCAATATCAACTAGGATTTCAAGAACTAGTATCAACTTCCTTACCTTAATATGGACCTAAGATGACCGATTGCTTCACTCCTTTCTTCCTCCTTTCAATTCGGCTAAGAATAACCAAAGAACACAACTTGTTTTCATCACCGAATGCTCTTGTTCTCTCTTTTTTTCTTTAGAATCGGCTAGGAAGAAACATGGATGATGATCTCTTTTTTTTTTCTTTCATCATCCTACTAACCATTATTATTTTATCATTTCTAACATAAACCATTAGCACAACATGTTTTATGACATGTTTTGCCCATCACCCTTTGTCATGGCCGACCACTAGTAATTAAATGGGGGAAATTGACATGCAAGTCCACCCCTTTGATTACATGCACTAATAGATCCTTATGTTTTGACCTACCACATTTCAAAAGTGTCACACATAAGTCCTATTGACTAAATTCACATGCAATTTACTAAATTGAAGCTTAAAACTTTCACACATTCATATTCACATATTTTAGACAATAAATATCATATTCAAATAATTTGGTGACTCGGTTTAGCGGTCCCGAAACCGCTTTCTGACTAGGGTCACTTTAAGGCTGTCACAAAAGGGGCTAGTTCATATACATTTAAAATGGAACAAACAACGAATCAAAGTGTTGAGAACCAGCTAGAAGTTCGTCTACGGTGGCAACATGGATTGTCCCAGTTTTCAAAGAACTTTTATTTCCTATTTTAAATTTTGTTTTTATTTATTTATTTATTCATTTATTTTATTAATCTTAGTTGTGTTTTTTTTCCTCCCATAGAAAGTGTAGATACCATGGAGCGACGAACCTTTATAAAGAATCGAAGAGGGTAGAAAATGGGATCGATGTCGTAACATCATACCCTAATGTTATGACATCCAAGACAGAACTCCACCTTGCAACATTGAAGGGCCAAGTGTATCCGAATATTTTCAAACGTTCTGTCATCCACTATCGACTCTTTTTCTTTTTCTTCTCATTTTTATTTTATTTATATTATACTTCATATTTCTTGTAGTAGTATTTTTAGGTACTTTTTCATCCACTTGGAGCACACAAATCCCAAGATTATCATAACAAAAAGGATTTAACCTACTCAGGGAAGTTTTGTTGTTTGCACTTTAATTATTTTACACTAAGGGAAATGTATGCTCTAAAATATAAGGGGAAGTACATAGGATTAGTTGGTGTGTGTTTACTTTGATTTAGTTGATTATTTATTTACTAAAACAAATTATTATTCTTTTTGTTGCATGATACTTGGATTATATTAATATTGTGAATAGCGGTTGAAAATAATAAAGCATATAATGATTTTTATGAAGCATGAATTTTTTTATTGATATGAGATAATTTGATTATTTTAAAGGGAAATTGATTAGGTTACTTAGTTAAGTTGCATAATAGATTAGAAGTACCTAGGTAAGAATGTTTGATGATGCCATATGAGATATAAGTCTCATAGATAGTTGTAGAAACATGAATTCTTGAATTGATTATTATCCATTTAATTTAATTCGAAGCATGAAAGAAATTGTGTATGGTGGGATGCTTAGGGATGACCTAAGGCATTGTTAGAATAGCCAGTTCTCAAATGGCCATGACTTAATGCTATGAATCCCTTGTTACATAACCTGTATCCGTCACTGGAATAGGTTACAAAGTATTATCGAACAAACGGAACAATATAACATTCATTTCATACATCAACGCAAACTTAATATAAATACATTCAATCTCATGCATAACATCCCTTAATCGAGCCCTTGAGTTCCTAAAAATACCTTCCCTTGTCTCTTTATGTAACACCCCTAACCCGTATCCTTCACCAGAATAGGGTTACAAAGTATTACCAAACATACAGAATAATATAACATTCATTTCATACATCAACGCAAACTTAATATAAATACATTCAATCTCATGCATAACGTCCCTAAAAATACCTTAGAAATAGATCAGGACTAAATTGGAATCAATCAAAAAATTCAGGAAAAAGTTAGAAAATTTGAACTGTAGGGGTCACACTACTAAGACACACACCTGTGTCTCAAGCCGTGTAACATTCGAAATAGAGACACACGGTCGTGTTCCAGCTTGTGTTCGTGCCCGTGTAACGCTCTAACTTGGGTCACACAGCCAAGCCACACACCCGTGTGCCAGGCCGTGTAACTTTTAAAATAGCCTTGCACGCTCGTGTGCCAGGCTGTGTAATTGTTTGACTTGAAACCTTTAAAATCTACAGGGAAAACATGACCATGTTGCATGGCCTTGTATCACACACGGCTAAGACACACGCCCGTGTCTTAGGCAGTGTGGACAAGAAATTGGCCAAAATCAAGCCATTTTCTTCACCCATCTCAAGCATGTACTACAAGTCATTTGTACCCTTGAACATAGTCCATCGGAACACTTATCGTTCCTTCCCTTTCCAGGTCCGTTGAACCACTTAGAATAATATTAGATACACGGGAAAGCTCACACAAAGTGTGCTAAACATATGGTTGAAACCATTCATTTTCCTTTTCCTTTATATCGTTGATCATTTGAGCCATAAAATGGGTCTGCTCACACAAGTTGACGGTTGGAATGTAAGCTACAAGATGTCACTTACACAAGCTGACGAGCATCCGAAAAAAATGCAGGGCCTTAGCCATCGGTAGGACATTCAAGTCCAGCACCCGAAACATGGTAACCCTAATGACATGTCATTTGTATCATATATATTCCTAAGATTCAAACGAGGCCCGATAATTTTCGTAACATCGTTGAATTTCCATCATTCATTTACATGATAAATAATACAATAACTATATATCAAAATAACATTAAAACGTTATTTCAACATACGAACTTACCTCAATAACAAATATGTCGAAATAAGATCAACTAATCTGAGGCTTTAGCTTTTCCTCGATCTAGATCTTGATCTAAATAAGAAAGTTTAATCAATTTAATACTTAAACTATTCAATTCAGTCCAAAATTCATACGTTTCAAAATTACACTTTTTCCCTTAATATTTAACTTCTTTACAATTTAGTCCTTAAGATTGTAAAATGAAATTTAAACAATTTCATCCATATTTCATGCTAGCTGAAATACCAAGGGACTTATCTCAACCCATGCAAATCATCATTTCAAAATTTTACCATGTAATTTTATCACTTTTACAAATAAGTCCCTAAATGACAATTTCATAAAAAAAATCCCTTAACCAAACTTGTTTATTTAACAACAATGACTCATAATATTTTAGTAAACTTTAATAATCATGCAAACATGTTCATGGAAAAACTATAAACCATTACAAATTTTACAAATTAGTCCCTAGGCTAGCTAGATTAAGCTACAACAATCCCGAAAACATAAAAATAATTAAAAAGGGGGTAAAATAACAATTACATGCAAGGAGGGAGTTAGTCGAATGTTCAAGGTGCAACAATGGAGATTTTTCTCTCAAATTTCGATGGACCAACAAATAAAGAATATGATAATTTCATTTTAGGTTATTTTACTTTACTTATTTATTAAATTACTTTACTAATCGTTTTAATTAACTAAATAAAACATCAATTTCATGCCCATATTTGTCCAATAATAATAATGGTCTAATTACCATATAAATCCCCTTACTTTAAAATTTCATATCTAATACTTTTGTACCTTTTACGATTTAGTCCTTTTCACGAAATTAAGCAAGCAAACATCAACATGTCTTAACGAAATTTTTATACAACCTTACTAATATACCATAGACATTAAAATAATAATAAAATAAATATTTACTCATCAAATTTGTGGTCTCAAAACTACTATTCCAATTCAACTGAAAACAGGTTGTTACACCTTTTTTGAGTCTAATAACTCATTTTTAATGAACCAACAAAAATGAAACCCAAAAGTCAAAAATTAATTGAAATCTTGAAATCTTCCTTATCATTGATCCTTTAATACATTATAAAATAGATGACATCCCATAGATATTGAGGGTTTAGGAAGATACATCACGTTGGTTTCAAAAAAATAAAAATTAGAGCGAAAAAAGGAGGAAACAATGTGATATAGTAATTATAGGTAAAAAAATCTGTGAAAAACAAAAATCTAGAAAAAATCAAATGTAAAAACGATAAGAAAAAGTATAGAACGGCAACAAAAGCATTGTAAGTGAGAAAGAGCAAAAAGTCAAGTGACAAAACAAAAGGTCACAAAAATAAGAGAAAACTCATTCATCAGTGCACCAAAACTCGTTAAGTTGACCATAGTTGCTAGTATTGTATTGTATCGTCCTACATGGAGAGATAAGGAAGGTGAAAGAAGGAGATAAAAGGTGATGAGCCTGAAAGGGAGACTTAGGGGGAAGAGAGGGAACAGTGTCATGTGCCTAACTATTTCTAGTATTTGAACTATTTTGAGCCATATCTTCCTTTGAACTCATACCATCTTAAGCCTCAGAACGTTATAAGCCTAGAAAACCAATGTGTTTTAAATGTTCTCTGTGCATAATCTTCCGGAATTTCTAACAATTATACTTAGTGAATATTTTTTATCAACATGATTGTGTTTGCTACATATCTGTTTGATTTATGTTGATGGCAATATTTTTAAACATTTGGTAATGGGAATTACTTCTAAGTTATTAGTAATGTAACTTTGTAAACTAATCCTAATTTACTTTAAAAAGTTTTAAACCCATCAAACTATCAATATTAAGTTGCATGTGCGATAAGATTTTTTATACCTTTAATATTTGACAATCATGTTCTTAGTAGTAAAAAAATCAAAGGGACGTCTTCCTTTTGCATGATATAACAGCTAAATCAAACCATCTTAGTATATATTTAGGTTTTTATGCTTGAAGTAGTAATTTATGCTTTTTAGTAGTTTTTATTACATCTTAGATATCTAAATAAGGTTACATGGTCTTGTAAGAAAAATTGGGAGTTAAAGAAGCATATCCAGTCCGAACTGGTGCCTATGGCGCAACACCATGACACTGCTTTCACAACACTGAAGACAGAAGCAAAACAAGTCCTGGAGTGAAACTCTCACAGCACGCCCCTACTACGTCGCGACACGCCCCCTATGTTGCAACAACTCAGGCTTATGTTACAACACGGCTTTTGCGTGGCCCAAAAATCCCTGCATGTGACAGTTGCATTTTTAGGGCAATTAGGAGTATTTTTCCTAATTGAACTCTAAGTACTTCAAGGATAGTGTAACGACCCGTTTTCAGTTAAATCATAACAGTGGTTTTGGGACCACAAATTAGAGGTCATAAAATTTGTTTTAATATTATTTTTTGGTCTACAAGTTGATAGTATCAGTGCATAAAAATTTCATTAAGAAATTTTACCGTTTGTATGCCTAATTTGTGAAAAATGACTAAATCATATAAAGTGCAAAAGTTGTGTTCTATTAGCTAAAGGTGTCAAATAGCTATAGAACTTTAAAGTAGAGGTTCTTATTGAGTAATTAGACCACTAATTGAGTTAGTGGATGTACATGGAGTAAAATCATGAATTTTGAAATGTTAGGTAGTGTTAGGTTATTAAATGATAAAATAAATAAAGCAAAAGCTAGCTATCATCTTTTTCATTTCTTTCTTCACCAACCGATTCTAGAAACAATAAATAGCCATGGAAGCTTGAAAATTTTAGCCAAGCTATTCTCTTGCATGTAAGTAATTTTGGTGGTTGTTTTTGCTGATTTTTATGTTTTTGGAACCCTTGTAGCTTAAGCTAGATAATTAGGGGGCTAATTTGCAATATGATTGAAATTCTAGGGTTTTTCCATGAGAGCATTTAGGTTGTTTTTTATGTTAAATGGAAGAATGTAACACCCCTTACCCGTATTCGATGCTGAAACAGGGTACGAGGCATTACCGGACTTACACACAAGCAAACATAAAATTTTGAGTCATAAATTTGGCACCAAATTTAATCTTTTTGCAATCAATTATATGTTCCCTACAAAGAGCCTACGAGGCCCAAAACATACTTTGGAAGTGGTTCGGGACTAAACGGAGAACTTTAGAAATTTTTTACAACACTTAGAAATTTTTTGCTAAAACAAGGGTCACACACCCGTGTGGCTTGGGACACGCGCCTGTGTGGGTAGGCCGTGTGGTCATACACGCCCGTGTCCCTAACCCCTGTAGCTCTCTGTTTTTCACCCAAGAGCAAATTGAATTCACATGGCCAAGACACATGTCCATGTCCTGAGGCTGTATCTTTCACATGGCTGAGACACACGCTTGTGTCTTTGCTCGTGTGCTCGATACTGAGCATTCTATTTTGCAACAATTTAGGTACAGGGGACACACGGCCTGATCACACACCCATGGGGCTGACCGTGTGTCGCACACAGCCTAGACACATGCCCGGGTGTCTACCCATGTGGACAATAACATGGCTATTTACCAAGCCATTTTGCCACCCTCACTTGCACATATTTACTCAACATCACATGGCACAAACTCAAGCATGTAAGATCAACCAAATAATCACAACCAAGACAATGATATGTCACTCTCATGTCATTTTTAGACATGCTTAAAACATCAACCTTTCGACATCAAGTTGTGCAAGTTTCCACATTCACAAATGACATTAATACAAATATACTCATAACCAACATTAGCCAACTTCCAAGGCTATATACAAAATGAACCATGAACCATATCAACATCTATCATACACACAACATTTATCATGCTGTCACATTTCCAAATATTTCACATTCACCAAGCATAGCATGATCATATCACCATAGACATTGACACCTATATGGATATACTTAGGCTTACACCCATGTTGCTAATATAAGCCAACTTACATTGCCAAATATCAAAACAAGCCTTTGACTGTTACAAGCCAATACATTGGCTAAAGTCATAATGACACACATATGACCAAAAGTGTAACACTCCTTACCCATACCCGAGACCGAGACAAGGTACAAGGAGTTACCAGACATATACTCAGACATTTCCAGAAAATACGGGTTATAAAATTTCATTCTAATTTAAAACCAATCAAACAACATCATAGTGTCCCTATTATAGGCCTAGAGGCCCAAAACATACATTAAAAGTGATTCGGGAGTAAACTGAGAATTATAGAAAATTCTAGAAAAATTACTAGAGCTATGCCTCACATGCCCGTATGGAGGTAAAGCACATGCCCATGTGCTTAGGGACACGCCCACGTGTCCCACCCATACTGAATTATTTGGATTTATTTTTCATTTTGAACCTACAGGGATTTTCACACGGCCAAGCACACGCCCGTGTCCCTGGCTCGTGTCCCTCACACGGCCTAGACAAGCCCATGTCCTTGCCAATGTCCAAAAACTCAAACATTCTATTTATGACATCATCATTCATTTTGACGCACACGACCAAGGCACACGTCGGTGTGCTAGGCCCTGGCCTCCACACGGTTGAGACACACAGTCGTGTCTCTTCCCGTGTGTTTACTACCATGCAATGTGACCTAAAATTTTAGGTGCAGGGGAAACACGGTCAAGCAACACGCCCATGGAGGCTGATCGTGTGTCACACACGGCCTAGACACATGCCCGTGTGTCTACCCGTGTGGACCATTTTAGGGCTTTTTTCTAAGCCTTTGGTCACCCTCTATCATCCACACACACTTAGAGATTTCAATGATATGTAATAGCCTAATTATACTCTTAGACAACCTTGACAAAACTCATTGCATGCTAACCTCTTCTCATCGGTTTAGTGTATGCTAAATTATCCTTTTCGCATTAGGGATTAACATAGCACATTTTATACTGAGGCCATGTTTTAACCATATACCACTGTATGCTATGTCCACTCTCAAATTATTAAGTTTCATTTTCAAGCATCCATTCATGATAAACTTCATTATCATATCTCATGAAACATTTAAACATAAATATGCGTCATTAGTAGGTTTACTACCTACATCAATATGAGCCATATCTCATGGACTTATACAAAAGAATAAGTATACCATTTAGGCCCTTACATTGGCTAGCCAAATGACATCTATAACAAAATAACCAAAAATCCTATACATGCCATTAAAAAAAATAAAAGAATCTATATACCAAAGCAGAACAAGTCGATAGTGTATTGATTCTCCAACCGTCTTCCAATCTTCACGAGTCCACAAGCTCTGTAAAACAGGGAAAAGAAAAGGGGGTAAGCATTTGTCTGCTTAGTAAGTCCGGTTAACTGGAAAGTAAACTTACCGGTTAATTAGCATACAACCATATTTAGGCAATAATTCCAACAAGCATGAAATAGTTTCCCTATCACATGCACTCAATCATCAAGTTAGTCTCATAACAATATATCATGACATTAGTCTTAGATGAGCTCATCAATTCAATATTCCTATTCTTTATTTTAGCATGTTAATCCCGTTGAATTCCTTAGAAAATCTCAATGGATAACCATTTACTGCCAAGTCATACAAGTGATCATCTCGAGTACACCCTCCTGTGAACCTTATATCTTAAGGCGGGATTACCAGTCCAGGCTAAATCCCCCGTAGTATTAACTCATGGAACATTGTCAGGATTACCAGTCCAGGCTAAATCCCTTTTTAACGACAGTTGATCTTATAAGCTCAGATCTAAATTGCCAGTCCAGGCTAAATCCAGTCCTCAATCAGATTACCTGTCCAGGCTAAATCCTTAATGCACCATATTCTTCGGGAGACTCGATAACTCAAGGAACACCCGTCTAGGCTAGATCCTTTCCATTTTGAGATCATTGAATTACCCGTCCAGGCTAAATCTTTTTCTGCAACACATGCAGGATCTCATGTCATGCAAGCCATAATTTATCCATCAGATTTCCTTTTTCCATTCAACCGGGACATTTATCATCTTTCTTTTACACAAGCACATTTCATGAATTATCATGCAATGTATATCTAAATTTTCATACATTCAAGAACATGCATGTTTAAGTATATTAGAAGTTTACTTTGGGTTATACGAACTTACCTGGTAATTGCTTCGGTTTCGTGTCTCGGTTATTTTGACACATTTCATTTTCCACGGTCGACCTCCGGAATTGGTTCCTCGGAGTCTATAACAACAAAATTAGATTATTAATACATCACATTATTCATTTTAGACCTAAAACTTACCCTCGAGAAAAATGACCATTTTGCCCCTAACCTTTCACAATATTTACAATTTAGTCCTAAGCCTCGTATAATGAAATGCGTGTAATTTCTAAGTTACCCAAGCCTAGTCGAATATTTTTCTTGCCTAAATCAGCCCACATTTTCTTTCATTTCACATTTTTCTACCCATTTTCACAACTTTTACAAAATGGTCGCTTAAGCCATTTCCATGAAAAACTACTTAGTAAAAGTTGTTTATTATCCTTTAAACTCTCATATTCCTCCATAAATCATCAAAACACAAACATCTCATGCATGGGTAAATTTTTGAACATGAACCCTAGCTTGAAATATAAGTAGAAATAGAGAGAGCATGTTACAAGGATCTCAAAAATACAAAGAACATTAAAAACGAGGCTAGGAGTCACTTACTATTGAGCTTGAAAAGTAAAGAAACCCTAGCTGTGGTGTCCCTTGGAATTTTGGCAGCAAGAGGGAGAAGAATTGCTATTTTTTGCCTTCTTTTTCCCTTTTTATTGATTTTATTACCAAATGACCAAAATGCCCTTCCTTACTAAACTTCCAAAATTTTCCATGCATGCCCATTTTTGTCCAAAAACTTAGAAATTGGAAAAATTACTCTTTAAGACCTTCTAATTAATAATCTAAAGCAATTTCATGTAAATTGCTTCTAGAATCCAAGTTTTGCAATTTATTCAATTTGGCCTTCTAATTAATAATCTAAAGCAATTTCATGCAAATTGCTTCTAGAATCCAGGTTTTGCAATTTATTCAATTTGGTCCCTAATTTCCAATTGGACAAATTACACATAGAATTTCTTCATGAAACTTTAACACATGCTTATTTTCATATCCTAGACCTCATAATGATCATAAAATAATTATTTTAACATCAGACTTTTGGTCTCAAAACTACTATTTCGACTAAGCCCTAATTCGGGATGTTACATTTCTCCCCTCTTAGGGACTTTTGTCCTCGAAAGTCTTACCAGTAAACAGGTTCATATATTGACTTCTCATGGTATCTTCAGGTTCTCATGTGGCCTCTTCTACTCTGTGCCAGTGCCATAGGACTTTTACCAAGGCTATATTCTTGTTCCTTAATTGTTTGACTTCTCGAGCCAAAATTTTGACTGGTTCTTCACCATAAGTCATGTCCAGTCTAATTTCAACTTCCGTAGGTGAAATCACATGGGAGGGGTTTGAGCAATATCATCGTAACATAGACACATGGAATACATTATGAATCTTTTCCAATTCAGGTGGCAATGCTAAATGGTAGGTTAACGGTCTAACTTTCTCAGTAATCTCGTAGGAAACCTTGGACTCAGTTTGCCTTTTTGACCAAATCTCAAGACCTTTTTCCATGTAGATACTTTTAAGAACACTTTATCTCCAACTTAAAATTCAATTTCTTTCCTTTTCAAGTCAGCATATGACTTTTGCCTATCCAATGCCGCTTTCAAACAATCACGTATCACTTTAACCTTTTCTTTAGTTTCCTTAATCAAATCAACTCCATGAATCTGATGCTCTTTGAGTTCTGTCTAGTGCAATGGTGTCTGGAACTTTCGGCCATACAATGCCTCATACGGTGCCATTTTTAGACTCGTCTAGAAATTGTTGTTGTAGGTGAATTCCACCAAAGGTAAGTATTTTTCCCAACTACCCTGAAATTCAAGGACATAACACCGTAACATGTCCTCTAGAATCTGAATCATTCACTCAGACTAACCATTAGGCTGTGGGTGAAAAGCCGTACTAAAACTCAACTTTGTACCCAAGGCTTCTTGTAGCTTCTTCCAAACTCTAGAAGTGAACCTTGGGTCCCTATCCAAAATAATCGATAATGGTACCCCGTGTAATCTCACAATCTCGGATATGTACAAGTCGACCAATCTGTCAAGAGAGAAATCTGTCTGTACAGGAATAAAATGAGCCGACTTCGTTAGCCTATCAACTATAACCCAAATGGCATCTTTCTTCTTCAGTGTCAATGGTAATCTCGTCATGAAATCCATAGTAATCCTGTCCTATTTCTATTCGGAAACCATCATAGGCTGTAACAAACCTGAAGGTACTTGGTGTTCAGCCTTGACTTGTTGACATATCAAGCATTTCGATACAAATTCAGAGATGTTTCTTTTCATGCCATTCCACCAGTACATTTTCTTCAAATCATTGTACATCTTGATACTTTTCGGATGAATAGATAAATGGCTATCATGCGCCTCTTGCAAAGTTTTTTGAATAAGCTCGTCATCACTCGGTACACAGATCCTATCTCTGAACATCAGGCAACCGTTAAGACCAATCCAAAAATCTGATTCAGTGCCTGACTCGCATTGAGCTCTCTTGGTTTGTAAGTCACCATAATTGATATGAGCATTACAAATTTCTTGTAGAAAAGTTGGTCTGGCTCTTAACTCTGCCAAAATCGAACCATCATCTAATAAGGCTAACTGCGTGTTCAAGGCTATCAATGCAAACAAGGACTTTCTGCTTAGTGCATCTGCAACCATATTCGCTTTCCTCGGGTGGTAGTCAATGATCAGTTCATAATCTTTAATCAGATCTAACCATCTTCGTTTTCTCATATTCAATTCTTTTTGTGTCATCAAATATTTCAAACTCTTATGATCTGTGAATATACGGCAAGTTTCACCATACAAATGGTGTCTCCAAATCTTCAAGGCAAATACAATGGTAGCTAGCTCCAAGTCGTGTGTTGGATAATTTTTATCGTGCGGCTTTAGTTGCCTCGAAGTATATGCTATTACTTTTCCCTCTTGCATAACCACGCAACCCAGTCCATTTAAGGACGCATCACTAAAGACCACGAAATCCTTTCCTGGCTCAGGTTGTACTGAAACTGGAGCTTCGGTTAGTAACGTCTTCAATTTCTCGAAACTCTGCTGACACTTCTCTGACCATTCAAACTTAACATCTTTTTGCAGCAACCTCGTCAAAGGAGTTGCAATCATCGAAAATCCTTTTACAAAGAGTCGATAGTAGCCGGCTAAACCCAAAAAGCTTCTAACCTCGATTACATTCTTTGGCAGCTTCCACTCAACAATAGCAGATATCTTATTTGGATCAACTTGGATGCCATCATCCTACATAATGTGACTGAAGAACCCAACCTTTCAAAGCCAAAACTCACTCTTGCTAAATTTAGCATATAATTGTTTGTCCCGTAAGATCTTTAAAACCGTTCTCAAATGTTCCGCATGCTTAGTCTCATCCTTGGAATAAATCAAGATATCATCAATAAACAAAACCCAAACTTGACTAAGTATGGTCAAAAAACACGATTCATTAAGTCCATAAATGCAACTGGGGCGTTCATTAGACCAAAAGGCATGACCAGAAACTTAAAATGACCATACTTCGTCCTGAAAGTTGTCTTAGGGATGTCCGACTCTTTAACTCGCAACTGGTAGTAGCCGGATCTCAGGTCTATCTTAGAAAACACAGTGGCTCCCCTCAATTGATCAAACAGATCATCAATCCTTGGAACGGATACTTATTCTTGGTAGTTACCTTGTTGAGTTGTCGGTAGTCTATACAAAACTTCATAGAACCATCTTTCTTCTTTACAAATAATATCGGAGCACCCCAAGGCAAAAAAACTCAATCTTGTAAAACCTTTATCCGTCAATTCATGTAAATATAATTTTAACTCTTTCAGCTCGGTTGGTGCCATCCTATACGTAGAAATAGAAATAGGAGTTGTCCCAGGCACAAGTTCAATACCAAACTCTACTTCTCTAACGGGAGGCAATCCAGGTAGCTCTTCCAAAAACACATCCGGATACTCGTATACTATCGGTACCAATTCCACTTGCAACTTAGATTCTTTAGTATTCAACACGAAAGCAAGTTAGGCTTCATATCCTTTTCACATATACCTTTGAGCCATCATTGAAGTAATCACAATCGACGGAGTATCCAACTTGCTTGAATCAATTCGAAGAATCTCACCATTTGAGCATTTCAATTCAATATACTTGCTACCACAATTTACAATCACATCATGTAAAACTAACCAATCCATGCCAAGTATTACATCAAACTCATCGAATGGCAATAACATAAGATTAGCCAGAAAACAATGACTTTGAATCGTCAAGGGACAATTCTTACAAACTTTATCAACTAGGACTGACTTGCCTAGAGGGTTTGGCACCATAATCACAAATTTCGTAAGCTCTACAGACATATCCATGCTAGACACCAATTTCATGCAGATATAAGAATGGGTTGAGCCTAGATCAATTAAGGCAATGACACGAGTATTATAAATAGAAAATGTACCCGTGATGACATCGAGAGTAGAGGCTTTCTCTCAAGCGCGTATTGCATAAGTTCTTATCGGGGCTTGAGCCTCTGATTTTGAGTAACATTCTCGGTAATAGTTTGACTGCCACTTGTACTTCTGGGATGTCTCAAAGATCTGCCTCGAGAAATAAGAGCATTTGGCTGCGGAGCTAATTCAACCTCTTTATTAGCTCGCTATGAGTTGTCTCTAAGAAAATGGTCAAGAGACCCACATCTGAAACATGCACCGCTCTTCATTCGGCACTCTCCAAAGTGGAATTTGTTGCAGCTTTTACACTTCGATTTTTGATCATCTACGCTTCCCACACTAGTTACCATAGGGGAAGAAGACTTTGGGTTATGTCGCTTGGAGCCCCTTGCTCTCCCCAAATATCCCACTGATGAAATGGAGCGTTCTTGATGACTTCTCGATTTCTTTATGGGGAAGGAGTTTGCTCTGCCGCTAAACCACTTACTCGAAACTTGAGCTTCTATAACATCCCAAATTAGGGCCTAGTTGGAACAGTGGTCTTCGGGACCACAAAACCAAAGTTGGGAAAATTATTTTTATTATTATCACGAAGTTATAGTATGATTATATTAGTACATGAAAATTTTGGGGAGTTAATTTTAATGTTTGTGAGCCCGATTGCGAAAAAAGTCTAAAATCGCAAAAAGGCAAAAGTTGCATTTTAGTACTTAAATGTGCCAATTAGCTAGAGAAATAAAATTGAGGGATTTTAAAGGGCAATTATACCCTTTTTAATTGTGTTGGCCGGCCATTAGATGAATTTTATACAAATAGTCAAGGTTTAGGTAAGTAATGTCATGATTTGGTGATAAAATAATACCTAAAAGCCTAGCTATTATTTTTCTTCTTCTCCATCCTTTCTCTCCACTGAAAATATTAGCAAATATGGAGGTTTGAAAGCTGAAAATTTGCAGCAACTTATTCCTCTCATAATGTAAGTGATCTTGATGATTTTTACATTTTTTGCATACTTGTATCATGGGCTTTCAAATGAGAGGACTATTTTGAAAAATAGTGATAAGTCTGGGGATTTACCATGAGAGAGTTTATGTTGTTTTCTAAAATTTTATGGAAGAAAATGAATCTTAGAAGAGTTCTAAACAACTTTTGTGAAAGGTGTTAGCATGAAAACATCTATAGGGTTATTTTACATAGGTTGCAAAATAGGTGGTAAGTGTGTGAAATAGTGAGAATTTGGGGTTGCTATAAGAGTAAAAAGGGGTCAGCTAGGCCTAAGATAAGAGGAAATTCGATAAAAAAACAAATTTTTTTGCATAAGGGTAAAATGGTCAAATTACTAAAATCTAGGGGCAAAATAGTCATTTTACCAAAAATATGAATTTATGATTGCCTAATTGTAACTAGTGATTAAATGAGTGCATTTTCGCTATTATAGATCAAGATTTACTGAATCTGAACCTAGACCGGGGGAAGCCAAGCAAATCGACTAAATCGACTAGTCGAGTACATTTTGTAAACCGAAGTAAGTTGTATGTAAATAATAAAACTACATTGTTAATGTATGTATTCGAATTGTCATTGAATTGATATTATATGAATTTCTAGATTGTGAACTGAGAATGCTTATTAACGATTGAAATAGTAGAAAGATCTAGTTGGGACCCTAGGAAACAAATCGGACATTCATGCCATAACATTCGGATTTCTTGTGTGCCAGTGTAAGACATGTCTGGGACATGCATAGGCCACATTATGAGTGCCATAGTAAGACCATGTATGGGACATGTCATTGGCGTAGAGATGAGTGCCAGTGTAAGACATGTCTGGGACATGCATCGGCCTCGACGATGATAGCCAGTGTAAGACGTGGCTGGGACATGCATCGGCTAAGAGTTGTGCTAGTGTAAGACATGTCTGGAACATGCATCAGCACGTATATACGAGAGCTAGTATAAGACCATGTCTGGGACATGGCATCAGCCTCGATAATGATAGCCAATGTAAGACCATGTCTGGGACATGGCATCAATAACTTATCCCATGAATGAGGCTTATAGAATATCCGGTAGTATTCCGAAAGGCTTAACTTTAAAAGGTATGAAAGTGAGATAGTAAGGAAAGTATAATAATGCTGTAAGTGGTACAGGTACCTATTTGGTGCGCATGAGAATGAGCACAAAATAGAAAATGTGACTAGAATAGACAGTAATGAGTAAGTCAAGCTTATGCCTATCTTTGTGCTATGAGTATGATGACTAGAGGTGAAATTTTTGTTGTATATTTATTTATATGCAACTTACTAAGCCTTATGCTTACTCTTTTTCCTTTCCCTTTTATTTCAGTGCTAATTTGTTTGCTCAATGATCCTTATCAGTCGTAATACTCGGTATAGTTGGATTTATATTTTTGATTATGGCATGTATAAGGCTAGACCTTATTAATTTGTGTCCTTCAGAATTGACCAAATGTGTTGGTCTAGAATATATTATACTCTTTACATTAAGCCTTGAATGAGGGCTTTCATTTTGAGTCTATAAAAGATGCATCTTGTTTTGGTATTGGTTGGTATTGACATGAAAATAGGTACACTAGGGTGGCAAGGAGGCTTGGTAGATAGCCTCATGTTGTCCACACGAGTAGACACATGGGCGTGTGTCTAAGCCATGTGTGACACACGATCAGCCCCACAGGCTTGTGAGAAGGCCGTGTAGAGGCAAAGCATATGCCCATATACTTAGGGACACGCCTATGTGTCCCACCCATGTTGAATTATTTCAATTTATTTTTCATTTCAAACCTACTAGGATTTTCACACAGCCAAGCACACGCCTGTGTCCCTCACACTGCCTAGACACGCCCGTGTCAGAAACCCTGACACTCTATTTATGACATCATAATTCATTTTGAGGCATACGACCAAGGCACACACCCGTGTGCTAGGTCGTGGCCTCCACATAGTTGAGACACACGACTGTATCTCTGCCCGTGTGTTTACTACCATGCAAATTGACCTAAAGTTTTAGGTGCAGGGGACACACAATTAAGCAACACGCCCATGGGGGCTGACCGTGTGTCACACACGGCCTAGACACTTGCCCATGTCTCTACCCGTGTAGACCATTTTAGGGCTAACCTTGGTCACCCTCTATCATCCATACACACTTAGAGATTTCAATGATATGTAACATGGCCTAATAATACTCTTAGGCAACCTTGACATAACTCATTGCATGCTAACCTAATCTCATCGGTTTAGTTCATGCTAAATTATCCTTTTCACATTAGGGATTAACATAGTACATTTTATACTGAGGCCATGTTTTAACCGTACTCTATTGTATGCTATGTCTACTCTTAAATTATTAAGTCTCATTTTCAAGCATCCATTCATGACAAACTTAATCATCATATCTCATGAAACATTTAAACATAAATATACGTCATTAGTAGGTTTACTACATCAATATGAGCCATATCTCATGGCCTTATACAAAAGAATAAGTATACCATTTAGGCCCTTACATTGGCTAGCCAAATGACATCTAAAACAAAATAACCAAAAATCCTATACATGCCATTAAATAAAATAAAAGAATCTATATACCAAAGCAGAACAAGTCGATAGTGTATTGATTCTCCAACCGTCTTCTAATCTTAACGAGTCCACGAGCTCTGTAAAATAGGGAAAAAAGGGGGTAAGCATTTATATGCTTAGTAAGTCCGAATAACTGGAAAGTAAACTTACCGGTTAATTAGCATACAACCATATTTAGGCAATAATTCCAACAAGCATGAAATAGTTTCCCTATCACATGCACTCAATCATCAAGTTAGTCTCATAATAATACATCATGACATTAGTCTTAGATGAGCTCATAAATTCAATATTCCCATTCTTTATTTCAGCATGTTAATCCCGTTGAATTCCTCGTACTTTCATGACATTTTAATAGGCAATTATTCCAATCTTTCCTTTTTCTCATATCCAATAAATCACAATTTATGTGATTAAAAAATGCTATATCTTAACTCAATTTGGCCCAAAAGCAAATCACATAATAGTCAACCGAATTTACTATGAATTTCATACATCACAAGTATAGACCAATAATCACAAGGCTTTCACAAAACCATTCTCATAGAAATCATGAACTCACAATATCATGAAGTCAATGCTTATAAACTTTACGTACATACCTGTACTTATTCGTAATACTTACATACACTTTCTCTTCTTTGACATACTCGTTAAATTTTCCTGTTGAACCATTTGGAATACTAGAGTATACTCGGGGATCTCGTACACACAATACCATACCAATGCCATATCCCAGATATGGTCTTACATGTAATCTCGTATCGATGCCAATAGCCCAGCTATGGTTTTACACAAAATCTCATATCGATGCCATATCCCAAATATGGTCTTACACGAAACCTTATATAGATGCCATATCACAATATGGTCTTACTCTAATCTCAGTAACCCTAATTTCATGACATTTGTATCCTATCTATTCCTAAGGTTCAACCTGGACTTTCGCTGTATCGAACCTCTATCGATCATTTCTGTAGTGTCGTACTCAATAACATTCACATTTTTATTTCAAGAATATAGCATTACCACAATTATATTAATTAGGCATTTATACTATATAATTTAATGCTCATTAAACATATGAACTTACCTTGACATAGAAACGACAAAAAGAACTAAATCGTAAAATACTTGTTTTTCCCCGTTCTAATCCTAAATCATGTTTTTGCTGATCTATAACATCACATTTAACTTATTTAACCATTATACTATTTGAAATAGCCCAAAATCACATTATGGAAAAAATTACATTTTTGCTCCTAAACTTTTAACAATTTATGATTTATCCTTTGGGCTCGTAAAATGAAATATAGTTAATTTCTTCAAAACCCGAGCCTAGCCGAACCTTATACATGCTTATAAAAGCCCACATTTTTCATTAAATCACACTTTTACTACATATTTTACAACTTTTACAAACAAGTCCTTTCTTGCATTTTTAACAAAAATCACTTAGCAAAAGTCATTTAACAAACAACAAACATGCATTTTCTACCATCAAACATCAAAATACATACATGTTCAACATAGGTAAAATGTTAAACTTTGACATCACTTCAAATGAGTGGTAGAAATAGATAGATCTTGTTATGAGGATTTTAAAAACGTAAAAATCATTAAAAACGGGGATAGAACAGACTTACAATCGAGGTTAAAAGTTGCCAAAACCCTAGATATCTCTTCTCCATGCAAGTTTCAGCCATCGAGTAGAAGATGAGCAAAAATTGGCTTTTAATTTGGTTTTTAATTCATTTTAATTACCAAAATACCCGTAATGAAAAACTTTAGAAACATACCTAACCATGTCCATTTTTTTCCATCAACTTAACCAATGGTCTAATTACCATTTAAGGACCTTCAATTTAAAATATCATAGCAATTGGACACCTTTAGCGTGTAGAACTCAACTTTTGCATTTTTTCCAATTTAGTCCTTTTGACTAAATTGAGTGCCCAAATGTCAAAATATTCGAACGAAATGTTCACAAAATCATTCCATAAATTTGTTAACCATAAGATATAATAAAAATAAATTTTTCTATGTCGGATTTGTGGTCCCAAAACGACTGCTCCAACTAGACCCAAAATCAGGCTGTTATAAAGAAAATGAATATTGGTTGTTAAATAAACAACTTTTGTTAAAGGATTTTTAATGAAACTGTCAAATAGAGGTTAAATTGTGAAAAAATGAAAAGTTGGTGACAAATGTTTGAAATTATGGGATATATGGGCTAATTTGAACACCTATAAATTTCAACTAGGCTTGGGTGTTGAGAAATTTTCATGAATTTCATTTTTACGAGCCTAGGGACTAAATTGTAAGAAGTCTAATGTCAGGAGAAAAATAGTAATTTTATCATATCATGAAATTTTGATTAAATTTAATAGAATAAATATTAAATTAGTTAAATTTGATATTATATAGATCAAGAAAAGTCGCGTTTAGATTTAAACCGGGGAAAAGAAAAAGTAGCGAATTGATCAGTCGATTTATTCCGTACTAATTCGAGGTAAGTTCATATCATCACATTGCGTATTTATATACTTTAATTTAAATATATGTATGTGAAATTTGTAATTATGGTGTATAAATATTGAATGCATAACTGATATAGTACTAAGAATACCAAGCCCCATTTGAACCTTAGAGACTCGTAAGATACAAATGACATGTCATTAGGGTTACTGATTTTGGTTGAGATCCTGCATGTGTTGCAGACTCACCACAGCTCATATGAGTTTACCGATTCTCAACTCGTAAGAGGTTATCGTATTTCAGCTCGGAGGAGCTCACCGATTTTGGCTCGTAAGAGCATACATGTACAGGAATTCACAAATTTACTGTCCAGTACACTTCGCGTGTACCACCCGCATATCTAACGGTATTCTAGTTGGTTCAATGGGCATAGTGTTATTACGGGGATATGCAAGTTCGATATGAACAACTACATATATTTACATGGAAATGATTGATATTTGATATATGGATTCATAGCATAGATGTCACATGTACATGGAATTCAATTAATTGATGAATTCGTATATGATTTTCAGTTTTATGTGACTATATGACTAACATGATTATGGATTGTATGATAGGCTTTGGCCAAATTTAACTGATTTATGCTTTGAGTTATGTACCTAAAATTTGTGGTAATATGGTAAGTTTTATTCTATTATTTGCAAACTTACTAAGCTTAATTACTTACTCTGTTTATTTGTTCATGTTTTATAGTATTTTGGAAGCTCGCTCGATTCGGAAGTCATTAGATATTGCGTCACACTGTTAAATACTCATTTTGGTACTTTGTATTTTGTATATTTTGGGTTAAATGGCATGTATAAGTGTTTTGGTTATGTGGCCTATAAGTTTTGTTGTGTTTCGGCTATTTGATTTGGCTTGAAATGTGGTCATGTATTTTGGTGTTTATATATGTATAAATGGCCTTATGATATGAGGTGTATAATTGCTTTATGAATGCCTTGTTTGTGCAATTTTATTTGGGTACTAAGTGGTTGGAATTAATATGAGTATGCATGATAAGTTCTAGGCATAAAGTCTCATATATGTATTTGAACTTTTAGGTAGACTTTGGAAGTATGTTTGATGTGTGTTAAAGTGGTCAAGTGAATGTATTTATGGATATCATGTTGTATGTGTGATAGTGCATGATATAAACTAGATATTGGATGGCTTTAAGTGTCTATTTATGCCATGGTTGTTTGTGCATTATTGAGTTTAGGGTGGTGGAACGACGAAAATGTGCAAGTGTACACAATCACAACAAGTAATAAAGTGACAAGTAAATGTCGAGTTATCGTACCCACAGGGACTGTGAAAAGAATTATTTATGAATGCTACTTAAAGCACTTTGGTGAAGAAAAATAGTTTGTTTGAAGAGGGTGATTAAAAACTAAGATTTTAAACTAAGTAAACTAAAAAAATAAACCTCAAATGCACGATTTCAAAATACGATTTTAATCAAGATGACATAATTGTGTTAGATTAATTACATTTCTTAACTTAGAATTTTTAAACTCATGTTTATATAGTTACGAATAAATTCACGGCAACTCGGTAATTTGCTAACTTATAAACATACTCAACTATCAAAATCCATTCATCTCTTGACTATATCCCTATGTCAATTCAACCGATTAAACAAATCTTAATAGGAAAATATGTTATTGCACGTACATACTTATTAAATCGAAATAACCTCTTATACATAACCTTGTGTCAATTCAAACGATTAATTAAATCTAATAAGCACATAAAAGACTACGTGAGGTAACAAGGTATCCCTACCTTGAAACAGTTTAATCACAATAATCTTGCAAGTTATGCAGGGAAAATGTATCGTCAGATACCGTTGCTAATTTAACCCTCAGCTACCTTAGATGATTAAACATGCACTGATTAAGCACTATGTCCAATAATTACAATTTCAATCCATTTAAATAATTAATTCATTAGCTACCTCACAATTGTAATGCAAGAATAACTTAGTCATTATTTTACTTAATCAAGCATCTTACCGAGGCCTATAACAACATAAACACAATTTTAACAATTTTAGCAAACAAAATGCAATCAACCTAACACGAATTAAATTCAAGCTAAATTGATTAAATTAACCATTCCAACAACATAAATATCCATAGATATGTTTATCATAACAACAACAAAAATTAAAGAGATAGGAACAAGAATCAAATTCGGTGTTTTTCTGTGGCTTGACTAGTTTGCTCCGTTCTTCCTTCTCCGTTGTCCTTTTCAATCAAGGATACTATGAACACTTAATTTCTGCTCCAAATGGCTGATGAATGTCCCTTTTCCAAGAGGAGAAATTGGTAAGAGAGCGAGGGAATTTTGAATGGAAAAGAAGAGAGAAAGTGGAGAGAAGAGAGAAACGATGTGAATGCTTGAGATGTGTTTCAAATGACCAGCCTAAGGGGGTTTTTTATAGCTGAAGAGGGATATTAAAAAAAGCTAAAATTATCAGCCAAAGAGCCCTCCATTGGCCGGCCACACATGTGGCAAGGTTGATAGTTTCAACTTTGCTAATTTAGGCTTAGGGCAAATCTATAAAGCCACCAATTGTGGAGGGGTTTGTTTGCAACTCGAAGAAGTCTTCAAGGGCCTCTTTGCAAGCTAAATAATCAGCCAATAAGCTGATTTGGGTCAGCATATCGACGGTTTTGGGCTGTCTACTTCTTGGCCAGTTCGGCTCAATTGGACCACTTTTTCATAATTAATTAATAATAATTTATTTAATCCAAATTAAATTAGATATAAATTAAAATTAATTATATCATGAATTAATACACATAATTGGACCGACTTAGGCTGAAAATTAATTTTCCTTAATACTTCAAATTGCTTCTTGGTTTTGAACTTTTAGTAGTGTCTGTCGAGTCTTTTTCTTTTTCTTTTTTTGCCCTTTGTGCAAACCTGTCGAAAAGTGATCAAAATTAATTATAAAATTAATTAAAATTCAACAGGTTCATAATTTAAGTGCAATCTTAATTATTTTATAAAAATTAAATATTTTTTGATAAGAATTTTATCAAAACTGCATGAATTTAAGTTAAAAAAGCATGAAAAGGTGTGTATATTTTTGTGTTTCCAGGTGGCACCATTTTGGGTGAGGAAAATGGCTCGGAAAAATAGCCTTTTTTGGTCCACACCGTCAAAGACACGGGTGTGTGTCTCAGCCATGTGTGACACACAGCCAGGTGACACGGCCATGTGTTCCCTGACACTTCATTAGAAACCAAGTCAGTAGCTTCACACAGCCTAGCACACGGGCGTGTGGCTTGACCGTGTGGCACTGTAACGCATAGGTTTGTGTAAGTGTACACAGTCGTTATCAAAAAATAATTAAATATCGAGTTATCGCCTCTACAGGGATTGTGTTTATGCTAAGTCACCTAATTTGTAAAATTATATTAATAATTTGGTAAATAAAAACACAATATCGTTGAGAAATGATGATTAAAATATATTAAACTAAATACAATGATCCCTAATGCAAATTATCCTAAGTATGCAAACTATATGAATGAAATAGATTTTAGCAAAATTAAACACAATTTGCAACAATTATAACATAAATAAACTAGGACAATTACTTTGATTAAACTCAACTTATTATCAACATGCTTAATAACATTCGGAAAAACATTATGTGGTAACTCGGTCTTTCATGAGTTTGGAAAGCACATTAAGTCCTTTCGGAATCCTTTACTTAGTAAATACACATTTTGCTTATCCTTATTTACTAAGGGATTCTTAGTATTCGTGAGAGGTAACAGGGATGTGCTAGGTTTGAAACAGTTTAATCACACAAATCTAAAAACTATGTAGACAACAGAGCTTGGTTAAAGTTGTTCTGCAACCAACAATTTAATCGGGTGAGGATCTAAATTGAGCATGCACATTTCAATTATGCGTCCATTAGTTGTTGTCTAGTTAGGATTGCTCAGCTAATTTAGGTGCATTTCAATCACATATAAACGAAATACAGGCTTGATTTTAATTGAAAACATGATTGATTGAGGCACAAATATTATAAGCATGAATCAAATAAATATTATTTCATCAAAGCAATCATTCTAGCTTAAATAAAATTAAGCTAACATTTTTGTAAACAACAACAAAGAACACATAGTAAACATTTTTAGATTAAATTAAAGAAATGAAAGACTAAACCCGAATCAAAGTGTCTGTTACCCGAGACTCTGACTGATTAGGCTCATTCACTTCTTTACTTTGCTCCTTTGTTGATGGTTCTCCAAGGCGGCTGACCAAGGGCTATTTAAGAGGATTTAATTGCTAAAATCTCTATAAAGAGATGATGCTAGGCGTGGGGAATAGAAAAGGCTAAGAGAATTTGGAAAGAAGAGAGAATGATGAATGATGAGGGATGATAAATGAGGGAAAGAAAGGGTCATATTTATAGGTGAAGAGAGGAGGATAGTTTGCTAAAAATAAGAGGTTTCATCTCTTCAAGCATATTTAATGGGTGGCCGGCCATGAATTGAGGAAATTGAGCTGATTTTTGCTTGATTTTTGCTCAATTTAAGTGCCACAACAACTCAGGACTGAGACTCGGTCAAGTGCAAATCTTCAAGCAAATCTCTAATTTCTTCAACATTGCAAGGACCTTATGCAATTAAACCAAAAAGTAGTTTATGTGGACAGCCAAATTGTAACACCCCGAACCCGAGACCGACACCGGAGTCGAACACGAGGTGTTAGCAGACCAAATCAAATGTAACACCCCGAACCCGAGACCGACACCGAAGTCGAACACGAAGTGTTAGCAGACTTTAAACCCCTCATAAAAAATTTTCCAGACACTGCCAATCTGTATACTAGTCGCTATAAAAATCATATCTTGAGTTTCACAACTCGAAAATCAGTTTTGTGATTTTTCCCTGAAACTAGACTCATATACCCATCTACATTTTTTTTTTTAGAATTTTTGGTCGGGGAAATTAGTACAGTTTATTAGTCAAAGTCTCCCATGTTACAGGGATCGACTACACTGACCTTTGCGCATTACGACTTGGATATCTCCCTGTACAGGGCTTCAATACTGATGCCGTTTGTTTATATAGAAACTAGACTCAGATAGGAATCTATACATATATGGCATGACTCCTAATTATCTCTGGTTAATTTATAATGAATTTACAAAGTCGGAACATGGAATCCAGAAACCGTTCTGGCCCTGTCTCACGAGAACCTGACTATCTCTTAACATACTGTCCATATGATCGTTTCGTTACTTTCCTATGAAAATAGATTCATCAAGGTTTGTTTACATAATTTATTCACTATTTAATTCCCTTCCTACTATTTTTAGTGATTTTCCAAATCTACATCACTGCTGCTGTCAGCATCTGCCTTTAAGGTAGACTTTACCTATTTCATAGTTTCCATGATTCAACTAGCCCTTTTACCATAAATAGCACAATTTATGATAGTGATTAACCATTCCCATGGCCAATTCTTGTTAAGCATATCCATACCAAATAATTATAATATTGTACTCAAACATATATAAGCCATTTTCGCATGGCTATCCAAAATTTATACAAGTCCAAAGGGTCCATGACCCACAACAAACAAACGGGTAATCCTATACATGCCATTCCGAAGTTCAACCAAAATTGTACCAAAAGGGGGCTTTGATAGTGTGGGCGACTTCGACTTCAAGATCTCGAGTCTGATAGCTGGAGAACCAAAATCTATAAAATAGAGGATCAAAGAAACGGAGTAAGCAATTTATGCTTAGTAAGTTTTGAGCAAGGAATTCCAGCACAACAAAAGTATAGCATTCATATAGCTAAACGGATAATTTCATATGCACATATTTTTGATATCATACTTGCTTCACATTACCAACCCTTATGTACATACACAAAAGATCAACTTAGCCAAAGGCCGGTAGCTCGTTTATCAACTGAGCGAATACTTATTTGTAAGGGCTCAACTAAATTCAAGCACATACGAAACATACCTCGATGTTGGGATGTTTCTAGAGTATATACTAAAATTTTTACAGCAAGTTCATTCATTTCCAAATCACGTACCTTCGGAATTTTACCGGATATAGCTACTCGTTCAAATGCCTTCGGGACATAGCCCGGTTGTAGTAACTCGCATAATTGCCTTCGGGATTTAACCCGGATTTAGTAACTCGCACAAATGCCTTCAGGCTTAGCCCGGAATTAGTATCTCGCACAAATGCCTTCGGATCTTAGTCCGGATATGGTCACTTAGCACAAAGCCTTCGGGACTTAGCCCGGACATCATTCAAATAACCATGCACATTTAACAATAATTCATGGCACATTCGTATTTCATTTTCATTAGCAAAACTCAAACACAAGACACTTATCATTCTTGCAATTTCGGCTCAATAGCCACACACAAAGAGCATGATTTTGATTTGCTTAAAACATGATCTAATCAAATCTTAATTTAAGCTCTTTTACTCAAGAACTTACCTCAGATGTTGTCGAACGATTCCGATGGCTATTCGACCACTTTTTCCTTCCCTTTATCGGATTAAGTTCCCCTTTGCTCTTGAGTTTAATTAAACAAATAAATTGATTTAATCATTTGAGCATCGAAAAGAGGAACACAAGGCACTTAGCCCATATTTATACATTAGACATTAAAGTCACATATGTACGAAATCACGAATCGAAC
The DNA here is from genome assembly GCF_007990345.1 of Gossypium hirsutum. Lineage (NCBI taxonomy): Eukaryota > Viridiplantae > Streptophyta > Magnoliopsida > Malvales > Malvaceae > Gossypium > Gossypium hirsutum. The sequence continues at coordinate 78,491,207 of NC_053435.1, forward strand.
TCAACATTTTAGCTAATTTTCCCCCTTGGCCGAATTTTCTAAGCCAGGACAAAAGCATCAATATGCTTGCCTCCAACCGAATACATGCAACACCAAATCTTCTTCCTATGGCCGAATATCCATGTCTATCTTGGGGCCGATTATATGCTTAATACTTCCTACAAGTATGGTTACTTGTATTGATTATAAATATCATCTTGTTTCAAGTTCAAAACTTGGCTAATACACACATATATACACTAGTAAAGCATCCTCTCCCTTTCCATCAATTTAACACATGCATTACTCATTAACATACAAAAATTATATTCGGCCTTAGCACAAAACTTGCTAGCCGATTCTTCCCCATCTAGCAACCAATGCACATATGTGCTCACTCAAAAATGCTAAAAAGAAGATTCAAGAATCATCAATCCACCATCACATGCATCATTAACAAGCTTCATATTAGCATGCAATGGCATTAACACAAAATCCACCTAGGCCGAATATCATCCCCATGACATAGCAAAGATTTGAACCATGGGCTAATTAGAACTCAAGCTAGCAACTAAAAACATGCATGAGTCTCATGGCACAACCTCAAACATACCTTAATCTAGATACAAGTATGGCCAAACCTCCTCCTAATCCTCTTCCAAATCAAACATGAAGCAAGAACTCCTTCCTCCTTCCTTAGAATTTTCGGCCAAATGAAGATGAAAAAGGATGAACAAAAATTTTCTCCTTTCTTTCTTTAACTCACGGCAATGGGGGGGGGGAAAGAAAACCACACATTCATTTTTTTTTTGTTTCCATCATTTTCCCTTTCATTATTTTATGCCCATGCTCTTTATTTTATTTTTCCTAACATACCTCACTAACATAACATGTTTGTGACATGTTTCCACTCATGATGCACCATCACAACATGTCTATGACATGTCTTGCCCATCACACTTGGTCTACCATGCTTGTCATGGCCGGCCACTACTAATAGGGGGGAAAATTGACATGCAAGTCCCCCCTTTTTTCCACATGCACTAATAGGTCCTTATGTTTTGATCTATCACATTTCAAAAAATGTCGCACATAAGTCCTATTGACTAAATTCACATGCAATCGACTAAATCGAAGCTTGAAATTTTCACACATTCATAATTACATATTCTAGACAATAAATATCACATTCAAACATTTCGGTGACTCGGTTTAGCGGTCCTGAAACCACTTCCCGACTAGGGTCAATTTTGGGCTGTCACAACTCTCCCCCCCTTAAGAAATTTTCATCCCCGAAAATCTTACCGATAAATAGGTTTGGGTATCGTTCTTTCATCGAGCTCTCGGTTTCCCAAGTAGCTTCCTCGATCTCGTGTTTGAGCCATAACACCTTTACTAACGGAACCCTTTTGTTTCGCAACTCCTTCACTTCACGAGCTAGGATACGCATCGGTTCTTCTTCATAACTCATATCGGCTTGAATTTCAACCTCTGATGGGCTAATTATGTGCGATGGATCAGATCGATAGCGTCGAAGCATCGAAACATGAAAGACGTCGTGAATCTTTTCAAGCTCAGGGGGCAAAATCAATCTATACGCAACCGGACCAACTCGTTTGGAGATTTCGTACAGCCCAATGAATCTCGGGCTCAACTTGCCCTTACGGCCAAACCTGAATACCTTTTTCCAAGGCGAAACTTTAAGGAACACTTTATCTCCCACCTGATATTCAATGTCCGTTCGTTTCAAATCCGCATATGATTTCTGACGATCTGTGGCTACCTTCAGACTTTCACAGATTACCTTTACTTTCTGTTCGGCATCTTTAATCAAATCAACTCCGAAAATTTTACTTTCACCGAGCTCGGTCCAAAACAATGGTGTACGGCATTTACGACCGTACAAAGCCTCGTAAGGTGCCATCTTAATACTTGATTGAAAACTATTGTTGTAAGCAAATTCAATCAAAGGTAAATACCGTTCCCATGAACTACTGAACTCGAGGATGCAACATCTCAACATATCCTCAAGTATCTGAATTATCCGCTCGGATTGACCATCGGTTTGGGGGTGAAAAGTAGTGCTAAAATGCAGCTTGGTACCCAAAGCTTCTTGCAATTTCTTCCAAAATCGTGAGGTGAATCTCGGATCTCTATCTGACACGATAGAAATAGGTACCCCGTGTAATCTCACAATTTGAGAAACATACAATTCAGCTAGTTTATCCAATGAAAAATCCGTACGCACGGGGATAAAAGTGAGCCGACTTAGTCAGTCTATCAACAACAACCCAAATCGTATCCTTCTTACTTGCTGACAATGGCAGTCCGGACACAAAGTCCGTTGTGACTCGATCCCATTTCCACTCGGGTATCATGATCGGCTGAAGTAATCCTGAAGGCACTTGATGTTCCGCTTTCACTTGTTGACATATTAAACATCTCGAAACAAAGTCGGAGATGTCTCGTTTCATACCATGCCACCAAAATCGACGTTTCAAATCGTTGTACATTTTCGTACTCCCCGGGTGAATTGACATTCGGCTACAATGGGCTTCGTTCAGAATCATCGAAATGAGTTCTGAATTCCTTGGAACACACAAACGACTTCTGAACCTCAAACAATCATCATCATCAATTTGAAACTCCGATTCCTTGTTCGGAACACACTTAGCCCGTTTTGCAAACAATTCATCATCGACTTTCTAAGCTTCACGAATTTGATGAGTCAATAATGGTTTGGCTTTTAATTCAGCTACTAACACATTGTCAGGTAGGACAGACAAGTGTACATTCATCGCTCGCAAAGCAAACAGTGATTTCCGGCTTAAGGCGTCTGCAACCACATTAGCCTTTCCCGGGTGGTAATCAATGACAAGCTCGTAATCTTTCAACAACTCAAGCCAATGTCTTTGTCGCAGATTTAAGTCTCTTTGAGTCATCAAATATTTGAGACTTTTGTGATCCGAAAATACATGGCACTTTTCACCAAATAAGTAATGTCGCCATATTTTTAAAGCAAATACGATGGCAGCTAGTTCAAGATCATGGGTCGGATAATTTCTCTCGTGTGGCTTCAATTGTCTCAACGCATAGGCCACGACTCGACCTTCTTGCATCAATACGCAACCCAACCCAAGTAGGGATGCGTCACTATAAATGACAAACTCTTTGCCTGATTCGGGTTGCACTAAAATTGGAGCTTCAGTCAAATGAGTTTTCAGTTGATCGAAACTTTTCTGACATTTCTCCGTCCATTCGAACTTATATTCCTTTTGAAGTAACTTCGTCATTGGTGTGGCTATCATCGAGAAACCTTTGACAAATCGTCGGTAATAACCGGTGAGCCCCAAAAAGCTCCGAACCTCAGTAATATTTCTCGGAGGTTTCCAGTTAAGTATGGCTGAAATTTTGTTCGGGTCAACTCGAATACCCGATGCGGATACTACATGACCCAAGAAGCTAACCTCTCTTAACCAGAACTCACACTTACTGAACTTAGCATATAACTGCTTATCCTGCAAAATTTGCAATACTAGCCTCAGGTGCTCAGCATGTTCGGTCTCATCTCTTGAATAGACCAAGATGTCATCAATGAACACAACTACGAACCGATCCAAATATGGTCTGAAGATCTGATTCATCAAATCCATAAATACCGCAGGGGCATTAGTGAGCCCAAACGGCATCACTAAGAATTCGTAGTGACCATATCTCGTTCTGAAGGCAGTTTTTGGTATGTCCGAATCTTGAATTCGCAACTGATAATAGCCCGATCTCAAATCTATTTTTGAGAACACTGTGGCTCCCTTCAGTTGGTCGAGCAAATCATTGATACGCGGCAACGGATATTTGTTCTTTATCGTCACTTTATTCAGTTGATGATAGTCAATGCACAACCTCATGGTTCCGTCCTTCTTTTTCACGAACAATACTGGTGCACCCCAAGGTGAGAAACTTGGTCGAGCAAAACCTCTATCCGTCAATTCTTGCAACTGAGCTTTCAACTCTTTTAACTCGGTTGGTGCCATACGATACGGAGCTATCGAAATCAGCGTAGTCCTAGGTACAAGCTCAATACCAAACTCTACCTCCCGAACAGGTGGTAAACCCGGTAATTCTTCAAGAAAAATATCTGGGTATTCACAAACCACCGGTACAGATTCGGGTTTCTTTTCTAATTCTTTGTCATCAAGTACATACGCAAGGTATGCTTCGCACCCTTTTCTTACATATTTCTGGGCCAACATTGCTGATATTACAGCTGGCATCCCCTCCAAGTCCGTAGACTCAACTCGGATTACTTCGTTATTTGCGCACCTCAAATCAATAGTCTTGCTTTTGCAATTCACAACCGCATCATGCGCGGTCAACCAATCCAAACCAAGAATAACATCAAATTCATCAAACGGCAAAAGCATCAAGTCCGCCGGAAAACAGGAACCTCGAATTACTAGGGGACATTTCTTACACACTTTGTCGACAAGCACGTAACGACCCAAGGGACTTGACACCCTAATTACGAACTCAGTAGACTCAATAGGTAAAGTCTTACTGGATGCTAAGGTTTCACATATGTAAGATTGAGTAGAACCGAGGTCAATCAAAGCAATTACATTAGTATCAAAGAGAGTAAAAGTACCGGTAATAACATCAGGCGAAGAAGCATCCTCGCGGGCACGTATAGCATAAGCTCTAGCAGGCGCACGAGCCTCGGATCTGGTCGTAGCATCTCTAGATCCTCTCTGACCACCACTAGCATTGCCCGTATTTCCAGATGGTCTACCTCGAGCAGTGGTAGCACCCGGTTTCCCACTCTGATTTACATTCTGTTCCGACAACCTCGGGCAATCTTTAATGAAGTGATCAACTGATCCGCACTTGTAACAAGAGCGGTCAGGGAATCTACAACTCCCCGAATGCCATTTACCACAATATCGACATTTCGTTCTGTCTCGACGTTCATTCCCAACACTGGCGACCGAAGTGCCTCGTGTACCCACAGGGGGTCGATCACGATCTCGTCTAAAAAGGCCCGAAGTGCCTCTAAACTGGCCCGCATCATCTCGAAATTTCTTTGATGCCTGTTGAAGAGACTTTCCCGAGGATCTTTTACGAAACTCTCTAGTTCCCTCATCAACTTTTTGTTTTTCTTTTCTAAGCTCTTCGGCTTTACAAGCTCGCTCGACAAGTACTACGAACTCTCGTATTTCAAGAACACCAACGAACATTTTTATGTCTTCATTCAGCCCATCCTCAAAGCGTTTACACATAATAGCCTCGGACGAAACACATTCCCGAGCGTATCTACTAAGTCTAACAAATTTTCGCTCGTAATCAGTAACTGACATAGAACCTTGCTTAAGCTCAAGAAATTCCTTCTGTTTTTGATCAACAAATCTCTGACTGATATACTTTTTCCGAAACTCAGTTTGGAAAAACTCCCAAGTTACTTGCTCTCGGGGCACAACAGAAGTCAGAGTACTCCACCAATAGTAGGCAGAATCACGTAGCAAGGAGATAGTACACTTTAGGCATTCATCGGGTGTACAAGATAGCTCATCGAGTACCCGGATAGTGTTGTCCAACCAAAATTCAGCTTGCTCGGCATCGTCGCTATCCGTAGCTTTAAATTTAGTAGCCCCATGTTTTCGAATTTTGTCAACTGGGGGCTTGTTTGACCTTATTTGGTCAGTTACCGGAGGTATTGTAGGTGCGGGGGTGGTATTTGTCGGGAATGGAGGTTGTGGAACAGCCGTATTAGTTCGAATGTATTGGTTGAACCAATCATTCATCACGCTATAGAAAGCTTGTCTAGCTTCATCATTCGGGTTACTAGCATTAGGTTGAGAGTCCACCGGCGCTGTCCCTTGTGCGGGAGCAGGCGCCACACTCTCAAGATCATCAGCTACCGCTCGGTCAGGATCGGGATCCATTACTATAAATAAACACATTTGCAAATGTCAGAAATCACCACACTATCAGATAATCACGTAAAATGGCATGTATAGCTAGACCTAACGCATTACGGTAGTCCTAGAATCGACTAAACCGTAGCTCTGATACCAATCAAATGTAACACCCTGAACCCGAGACTGACACCGGAGTCGAACACGAGGTGTTAGCAGACCAAATCAAATGTAACACCCCGAACCCGAGACCAACACCGGAGTCGAACACGAGGTGTTAGCAGACTTTAAACCCCTCATAAAAAATTTTCCAGACACTGCCAATCTGCGTACTAGTCGCTTTAAAAATCATATCTTGAGTTTCACAACTCGAAAATCAGTTTCGTGATTTTTCCCTGAAACTAGACTCATATTCCCATCCAAATATTTGTTTCTAGAATTTTTGGTTGGGCCAATTAGTACAGTGTATTAGTCAAAATCTCCCATGTTACAGGGATCGACTACGCTGACCTTTGCGCTTTACGACTTGGATATCTCCCTGCACAGAGATTCAATACTGATGCCGTTTGTTTCTATAGAAACTAGGCTCAGAGAGAAATCTATACATATATGGCATGACTCCTAATTATCTCTGGTTAATTTATAATGAATTTGTAAATTCGGAACAGGGAATCTAGAAACCGTTCTGGCCCTGTCTCACGAGAACCTGAATATATCTTAACATACTGTCCATATGATCGTTTCGTTACTTTCCTATGAAAATAGATTCATCAAGGTTCGTTTACATAATTTATTCACTATTTAATTCCCTTCCTACTATTTTTAGTGATTTTCCAAATCTACATCACTGCTGCTGTCAGCATCTGCCTTTAAGGTAGACTTTACCTATTTCATAGTTTCCATGATTCAACTAGCCCTTTTACCATAAATAGCACAATTTATGATAGTGATTAACCATTCCCATGGCCAATCCTTGTTAAGCATATCCATACCAAATAATTATAATATTGTACTCAAACATATATAAGCCATTTTCGCATGGCTATCCAAAATTTATACAAGTCCAAAGGGTCCATGACCCACAACAAACAAACGGGTAATCCTATACATGCCATTCCGAAGTTCAACCAAAATTGTACCAAAAGGGGGCTTTGATAGTGTGGGCGACTTCGACTTCAAGATCTCGAGTCCGATAGCTGGAGAACCAAAATCTATAAAATAGAGTATCAAAGAAACGGAGTAAGCAATTTATGCTTAGTAAGTTTTGAGCAAGGAATTCCAGCACAACAAAAGTATAGCATTCATATAGCTAAACGGATAATTTCATATGCACATATTTTTGATATCATACTTGCTTCACATTACCAACCCTTATGTACATACACAAAAGATCAACTTAGCCAAAGGCCAGTAGCTCGTTTATCAACTGAGCGAATACTTATTTGTAAGGGCTCAACTAAATTCAAGCACATACGAAACATACCTCAATGTTGGGATGTTTCTAGAGTATATACTGAAATTTTTACAGCAAGCTCATTCATTACCAAATCACGTACCTTCGGAATTTTACCGGATATAGCTACTCGTTCAAATGCCTTCAGGATATAGCCCGGTTGTAGTAACTCGCATAATTGCCTTCGGGATTTAACCCGGATTTAGTAACTCGCACAAATGCCTTCGGGCTTAGCCCGGAATTAGTATCTCGCACAAATGCCTTCGGATCTTAGTCCGGATATGGTCACTTAGCACAAAGCCTTCGGGACTTATCCCGGACATCATTCAAATAACCATGCACATTTAACAATAATTCATGGCACATTCGTATTTCATTTTCATTAGCAAAACTCAAACACAAGACACTTATCATTCTTGCAATTTCGGCTCAATAGCCACACACAAAGAGCATGATTTTGATTTGCTTAAAACATGATCTAATCAAATCTTAATTTAAGCTCTTTTACTCAAGAACTTACCTCGGATGTTGTCGAACGATTCCGATGGCTATTCGACCACTTTTTCCTTCCCTTTATCGGATTTAGTTCCCCTTTGCTCTTGAGCTTAATTAAACAAATAAATTGATTTAATCATTTGAGCATCGAAAAGAGGAACACAAGGCACTTAGCCCATATTTATACAATAGACATTAAAGTCACATATGTACGAAATCACGAATCGAACTCAACATTTTAGCTAATTTTCCCCCTTGGCCGAATTTTCTAAGCCAGGACAAAAGCATCAATATGCTTGTAACACCCCGAACCCGAGACCGACACCGGAGTCGAACACGAGGTGTTAACAGACTTTAAACCCCTTATAAAAAATATTTCTCGGACACTGCCAATCTGCGTACTAGTTGCTTTAAAAATCATATCTTGAGTTTCACAACTCGAAAATCAGTTTCGTGATTTTTCCCAGAAACTAGACTCATATGCCCATCTACATATTTTTTTCTAGAATTTTCGGTCATGCCAATTAGTACAGTTTATTAGTAAAAATCTCCCATGTTACAGGGATCGACTACCCTGACTTTTGCGCATTACGTCTTGGATATCTCCTTGTACAGGGCTCCAATACTGATGCCGTTTGTTTCTATAGAAACTAAACTCAGAGAGGAATCTATACATATATGGTATGACTCCTAATTATCTCTGGTTAATTTATAATGAATTTCCAAAGTCGGAACAGGGAATCCAGAAACCGTTCTGGCCCTGTCTCACGAGAACCTGAATATCTCTTAACATACTGTCCGTATGATTGTTTCGTTACTTTCCTATGAAAGTAGATTCATCAAGGTTTGTTTAACTAATTTATTCACTATTTAATTCCATTCCTACTATTTTTAGTGATTTTCCAAATCTACATCACTGCTGCTGTCAGCATCTGCCTTTAAGGTAGACTTTACCTATTTCATGGTTTCCATGATTCAACTAGCCCTTTTTGCATAAATAGCACAATTTATGAAAGTGATTAACCATCCCCGTGGCCAATCCTTGTCAAGCATATCCACACCAAATGATTATAACATTATACTCAAACACATATAAGCCATTTTCGCATGGCTATCCAAAATTTATACAAGTCCAAAGGGTCCACGACCCACAACAAACGGGTAGTCCTATACATGCCATTTCGAAGTTCAACCAAAATTGTACCAAAAGGGGGGGCTTTGATAGTGTGGGAGACTTTGACTTCAAGATCCCGAGTCCGATAGCTGGAGAACCAAATCTATAAAATAGAGGATCAATGAAATGGAGTAAGCAATTTATGCTTAGTAAGTTTTGAGCAAGGAATTCCAGCACAACAAAAGTATAGCATTCATATAGCTAAACGGATAATTTCATATGCACAAATTTACGATATCGTACTTGCTTCACATTATCAACCCTTATGTACATACACAAAAGATCAACTCAGCCAAAGGCCGGTAGCTCGTTTATCAACTGAGCGAATACTTATTTGTAAGGGCTCAACTAAATTCAAGCACATACGAAACATACCTCAATGTTGGGATGTTTCGAGAGTATTAACTGGAATTTTACAGCAAGTTCATTCATTCCCAAATCACGTACCTTCGGAATTTAACCGGATATAGCTCCTCGTTCAAATGCCTTCGGGACATAGCCCGGTTATAGTAATTCGCACAAATGCCTTCGGGACTTAACCCGGATTTAGTAACTCGCACAAATGCCTTCGGGCTTAGCCCGGAATTAGTATCTCGCACAAATGCCTTCGGGCTTAGCCCGGAATTAGTATCTCGCACAAATGCCTTCGGATCTTAGTCCGGATATTGTCACTTAGCACAAGCCTTCGGGACTTAGCCCGGACATCATTCAAATAACCATGCACATTTAACAATAAATCATGGCCCATTCGTATTTCATTTTCGTTAGCAAAACTCAAACACAAGACATTTATCATTCTTGCAAATTCGGCTTAATAGCCACATAAAGAGCATGATTTTAATTTGCTTAAAACATGATCTAATCACATCATAATTTAAGCTCTCATACTCAAGAACTTACCTCGGGTGTTGTCGAACGATTCCGATAGCTATTCGACCACTTTTTCCTTCCCTTTATCGGATTTAGTTCCCCTTTGCTCTTGAGCTTAAATAAACAAATAAATTGATTTAATCATTTGAGCATCGAAAAGAGGAACACAAGGCACTTAGCCCATATTTATACATTAGACATTAAAGTCACATATGTACGGAATCATGAATCAAACTCAACATTTTAGCTAATTTTTCCCCCTTGGCCGAATATGCATGTCTATTTTGGGGCCGATTTCAACACTTAATACATTCTACAAGTATGGTCACTTGTATTGACTAAACACCCTTTTGTTTCAAGTTCAAAACTTGGCTAATACACACATATACACACTAGTAAAGCATCCTCTCCCTTTCCATCAATTTAACACATGCATTGCTCATTAACATGCAAAAGTTATATTCGGCCTTAGCACACAACTTGCTAGCCGATTCTTCTCCATTTAGCAACCAATGCACATATGTGCTCACTCAAAAATGCTAAAAAGGAGGTTCAAGAATCATCAAGCCACCATCACATGCATCATTAACAAGCTTCATATTTAGCATGCAATGGCATTAACACAAACTCCACCTAGGCCGAATCTTAACTCATCCTCATGCCTCATCACCACAACATCAAACATCAACCAAGAATGATGCATCCATGGCCGAGTGTCATTTCCATCACATAGCAAGATTTAGACCATGGGCTAGGTAGAACTCAAGCTAACAACTAAAACATGCATGCATCTCATGGAACATCATCAAACATACCTTAGCCTAGCTACATGCATGGCCGAACCACTTCAACCTCTCTTCTTCCTTCCTCCTTAAAATTTTTGGCCAAGGATGAACCAAAGGATGAGCATTTTTTTTTCTTTGTTTTTTTCTTTCTAGTTTCGGCTAAATGAAGATGAGAAAGGATGAACAAAAATTTTCTCCTTTCTTTTCTTTAGCTCACGGCAATGGGGGGGGAAACAACTACACACATTTTTTTTTGTATTCATCATACTCCTTTTCATTATTTTATGCCCATGCCCCTTATTTTATTTTTTTCCTACATACCTCACTAGGCCAACATGTTCCCAACATGTTTCCACCCATAGCATGGCCAACCACTAGCTCAAATTTTTGGTAATTTGACATGCAAACCCATCATTTTCACAACATGCATTAATAGACCATTTTAAATTAGCCTATCATATTTTCACCATGTCTCATATCAATCCCTATTTAATAATTTCTCATGCAATTGGCAAAATTAGAGAATGAAACTTCCACATACTCATGTACACACATAATAAGCATAGAATATGGAAATCAATTATTTTTATGACTCGGTTTTGTGGTCCCGAAACCACTTCCCGACTAGGGTCAATTTTGGGCTGTCACAACTCTTCCCCACTTAAGAAATTTTCGTCCCCGAAAATCTTACCGGTAAATAGGTTTGGGTATCGTTCTTTCATCGAGCTCTCGGTTTCCCAAGTAGCTTCCTCGATCCCGTGTTTGAGCCATAACACCTTCACTAACGGAACCCTTTTGTTTCGCAACTCCTTCACTTCACGAGCTAGGATATGCATCGGCTCTTCTTCATAACTCATATCGGCTTGAATTTCAACCTCTGATGGGCTAATTATGTGCGATGGATCAGATCAATAGCGTCGAAGCATCGAAACATGAAAGACGTCGTGAATCTTTTCAAGCTCAGGGGGCAAAATCAATCTATACGCAATCGAACCAACTCGTTCGGAGATTTCGTACGGCCCAATGAATCTCGGGCTCAACTTGCCCTTACGGCCAAACCTGAGTACCTTTTTCCAAGGCGAAACTTTAAGGAACACTTTATCTCCCACCTGATATTCAATGTCCTTTCGTTTCAAATCCGCATACGATTTTTGACGATCTGTGGCTGCTTTCAGACTTTCACGGATTACCTTTACTTTCTGTTCAGCATCCTTAATCAAATCAACTCCGAAAATTTTACTTTCACCGAGCTCGGTCCAAAACAACGGTGTACGGCATTTACGACCGTACAAAGCCTCGTAAGGTGCCATCTTAATACTTGATTGAAAACTATTATTGTAAGCGAATTCAATCAAAGGTAAATACCATTCCCGTGAACCACTGAACTCGAGGATGCAACATCTCAACATATCCTCAAGTATCTGAATTATCCGCTCAGATTGACCATCGGTTTGGGGATGAAAAGCAGTGCTAAAATGCAGCTTGGTACCCAAAGCTTCTTGCAATTTCCTCCAAAATCGCGAGGTGAATCTCGGATCTCTATCCGACACGATAGAAATAGGTACCCCGTGTAATCTCACAATCTGAGAAACGTGCAATTCAACTAGTCTATCCAATGAAAATTCCATACACACGGGGATAAAGTGAGCCGACTTAGTCAGTCTATCAACAACAACCCAAATCGCATCCTTCTTACTTGTTGACAATGGCAGTCCAGACACAAAGTCCATTGTGACTCGATCCTATTTCCACTCGGGTATCATGATCGGCTGAAGTAATCCTGAAGGCACTTGATGTTCCGCTTTCACTTGTTGACATATTAAACATCTCGAAACAAAGTCAGAGATGTCTCGTTTCATACCATGCCACCAAAACCAACGTTTCAAATCGTTGTACATTTTCGTACTCCCCGGGTGACTTGACATTCGGCTACAATGGGCTTCGTTCAGAATCATCGAAATGAGTTTCGAACTCCTTGGAATACACAAACGACTTCTGAACCTCAAACAATCATCATCATCAATTTGAAACTCCGATTCCTTGTTCGGGAGCACACTCAGCCCGTTTTGCAACCAATTCATCATCAACTTTCTGGGCTTCACGAATTTGATGAATCAATAATGGTTTGGCTTTTAATTCAGCTATCAACACATTGTCGGGTAGAATAGACAAGTGCACATTCATCGCTCGTAAAGCAAACAATGATTTCCGGCTTAAGGCGTCCGCAACCATATTAGCCTTTCCCGGGTGGTAATCAATGACAAGCTCGTAATCTTTCAACAACTCAAGCCAACGTCTTTGTCGCAGATTTAAGTCTCTTTGAGTCATCAAATTTTTGAGACTTTTGTGATCCGAAAATACATGGCACTTCTCACCAAATAAGTAATGTCGCCATATTTTTTAAAGCAAATACGATGGCAGCTAGTTCAAGATCATGGGTCGGATAATTTTTCTCATGTGGCTTTAATTGTCTCGACGCATAGGCCGCCACTCGAACTTCTTGCATCAATACGCAACCCAACCCAAGTAGGGATGCGTCACTATAAATGACAAACTCTTTGCCTAATTCGGGTTGCACTAAAATTGGAGCTTCAGTCAAATAAGTTTTTTGTTGATCAAAACTTTTCTGACATTTCTCCGTCCATTCGAACTTAACATCCTTTTGAAGTAGCTTCGTCATTGGTGTGGCTATCATCGAGAAACCTTTGACAAATCGTCGGTAATAACCGGCGAGTCCTAGGAAGCTCCGAACTTCGGTAATATCTCTTGGAGGCTTCCAGTTAAGTATGGCTGAAATTTTGCTCGGGTCAGCTCGAATACCCGATGCGGATACCACATGACCCAAGAAGCTAACCTCTCTTAACCAGAACTCACACTTACTGAACTTAGCATATAACTGCTTATCCCGCAAAATTTGCAACACTAGCCTCAGATGCTCAGCATGTTCGGTCTCATCTCTTGAATAGACCAAGATGTCATCAATGAACACAACTACGAACCGATCCAAATATGGTCTGAAGATCCGATTCATCAAATCCATAAATACTGCAGGGGCATTTGTGAGCCCAAACGGCATCACTAAGAACTCGTAGTGACCATATCCCGTTCTGAAAGCAGTTTTGGGTATGTCCGAATCTCGAATTCGCAACTGATAATAGCCCGATCTCAAATCTATTTTTGAGAACATTGAGGCTCCCTTCAGTTGGTCAAACAAATCATCGATACGCGGTAACGGATATTTGTTCTTTATCGTCACTTTATTCAGTTGACGATAGTCAATGCACAGCCTCATGGTTCCGTCCTTCTTTTTCACGAACAATACTGGTGCACCCCAAGGTGAGAAACTTGGTCGAGCAAAACCTCTATCCGTCAATTCTTGCAACTGAGCTTTCAACTCTTTTAACTCGGTTGGTGCCATACGATACGGAGCTATCGAAATCGGCGTAGTCCCAGGTACAAGCTCAATACCAAACTCTACCTCTCGAACAGGTGGTAAACCCGGTAATCCTTCAGGAAAAACATCCGGGTATTCACAAACCACCGGCACAGATTTGGGTTTCTTGTCTAATTCTTTGTCATCCAGTACATACGCAAGGTATGCTACGCACCCTTTTCTTACATATTTCTGGGCCAACATTGCTGATATTACAGCTGGCATCCCCTCCAAGTCCGTAGACTCAACTCGGATTACTTCGTTATTTGCGCACCTCAAATCAATAGTCTTGCTTTTGCAATTCACAACCGCATCATGCGCGGTCAACAAATCCAAACCAAGAATAACATCAAATTCATCAAACGGCAAAAGCATCAAGTCCGCCGGAAAATAGGAACCTCAAATTTCTAGGGGACATTTCTTACACACTTTGTCGACAAGCACGTAACGACCCAAGGGATTTGACACCCGAATTACGAACTCAGTAGACTCAATAGGTAAAGTCTTACTGGATGCTAAGGTTTCACATATGTAAGATTGAGTAGAACCGAGGTCAATCAAAGCAATTACATTAGTATCAAAGAGAGTAAAAGTACCGGTAATAACATCAGGCGAAGAAGCATCCTCGCGGGCACGTATAGCATAAGCTCTAGCAGGCGCACGAGCCTCGGATCTGGTCGTAGCATCTCTAGATCCTCTCTGACCACCACTAGCATTGCCCGTATTTCCAGATGGTCTAGCTCGAGCAGTGGTAGCACCCGGTTTCTCACTCTGATTTTCATTCTGTTCAAACAACCTCGGGGAATCTTTAATGAAGTGGTCAACTGATCCGCACTTGTAAAAGGAGCGGTCAGGGAATCTACAACTCCCCGAATGCCATTTACCGCAATATCGACATTTCGTTCTATCTCGACGTTCATTCCCAACACTGGCGACCGAAGTGCCTCGTGTACCCACAGGGGGTCGATCACGATCTCGTCTAAAAAGGCCCGAAGTGCCTCTAAACTGGCCCGCATCATCTCGAAATTTCTTCGATGCCTGTTGAAGAGACTTTCCCGAAGATCTTTTACGAAACTCTCCAGTTCCCACATCAACTTTTTGTTTTTCTTTTCTAAGCTCTTCGGCTTTACAAGCTCGCTCGACCAGTACTACGAACTCTCGTATTTCAAGAATGCCAACGAACATTTTTATATCTTCATTCAGCCCATCCTCGAAGCATTTACACATGATAGCCTCGGACGAAACACATTCCCGAGCGTATCTACTAAGTCTAACAAATTTTCGCTCGTAATCAGTAACTGGCATGGAACCTTGCTTAAGCTCAAGAAATTCCTTCCGTTTTTGATTAACAAATCTCTGACTGATATACTTTTTCCGAAACTCAGTTTGGAAAAACTCCCAAGTTACTTGCTCTCGGGGCACAACAGAAGTCAGAGTACTCCACCAATAATAGGCAGAATCACGTAGCAAGGAGATAGTATACTTTAGGCATTCATCGGGTGTACAAGATAGCTCATCGAGTACCCGGATAGTGTTGTCCAACCAAAATTCAGCTTGCTCGGCATCGTCGCTATCCGTAGCTTTAAATTCAGTAGCCCCATGTTTTCGGATTCTGTCAACTGGGGGCTTATTTGACCTTATTTGGTCAGTTACCGGAGGTATTGTAGGTGCGGGGGTGGTATTAGTTGGGAATGGAGGTTGTGGGACAGCCGTATTAGTTCGAATGTATTGGTTGAACCAATCATTCATCACGCTATAGAAAGCTTGTCTAGCTTCATCATTCGGGTTACTAGCATTAGGTTGAGAGTCCGCCGGCGCTGTCCCTTGTGCGGGAGCAGGCGCTACACTCTCAAGATCATCAGCTACCTCTCGGTTGGGATCGGGATCCATTACTATAAATAAACACATTTACAATTGTCAGAAATCACCACACTATCAAGTAATCACATAAAATGGCATGTATATCTAGACCCAACGCATTACAGTAGTCCTAGAATCGACTAAACCGTAGCTCTGATACCAATCAAATGTAACACCCCGAACCCGAGACCGACACCGGAGTCGAACACGAGGTGTTAACAGACTTTAAACCCCTTATAAAAATATTTCCCAGACACTGCCAATCTGCGTACTAGTCGCTTTAAAAATCATATCTTGAGTTTCACAACTCGAAAATCAGTTTCGTGATTTTTCCCTGAAACTAGACTCATATGCCCATCTATATATTTTTTTCTAGAATTTTTGGTCAGGCCAATTAGTACAGTTTATTAGTCAAAGTCTCCCATGTTACAGGGATTGACTACCCTGCCCTTTGCACATTACGACTTGGATATCTCCTTGTACAGGGCTCCAATACTGATACCGTTTGTTTCTATAGAAACTAGACTCAGAGAGGAATCTATACATATATGGTATGACTCCTAATTATCTCTGGTTAATTTATAATGAATTTCCAAAGTCGGAACAGGGAATCCAGAAACCGTTCTGGCCCTGTCTCACGAGAACCTGAATATCTCTTAATATACTCTCCGTATGATTGTTTCGTTACTTTCCTATGAAAGTAGATTCATCAAGGTTTGTTTAACTAATTTATTCACTATTTAATTCCATTCCTACTATTTTTAGTGATTTTCCAAATCTACATCACTGCTGCTGTCAGCATCTGCCTTTAAGGTAGACTTTACCTATTTCATGGTTTCCATGATTCAACTAGCCCTTTTTGCATAAATAGCACAATTTATGAAAGTGATTAACCATCCCCGTGGCCAATCCTTGTCAAGCATATCCACACCAAATGATTATAACATTATACTCAAACACATATAAGCCATTTTCGCATGGCTATCCAAAATTTATACAAGTCCAAAGGGTCCACGACCCACAACAAACGGGTAGTCCTATACATGCCATTTCGAAGTTCAACCAAAATTGTACCAAAAGTGGGGGCTTTGATAGTGTGGGCGACTTTGACTTCAAGATCCCGAGTCCGATAGCTGGAGAACCAAATCTATAAAACAGAGGATCAATGAAACGGAGTAAGCAATTTATGCTTAGTAAGTTTTGAGCAAGGAATTCCAGCACAACAAAAGTATAGCATTCATATAGCTAAACGGATAATTTCATATGCACAAATTTACGATATCGTACTTGCTTCACATTATCAACCCTTATGTACATACACAAAAGATCAACTCAGCCAAAGGCCGGTAGCTCGTTTATCAACTGAGCGAATACTTATTTGTAAGGGCTCAACTAAATTCAAGCACATACGAAACATACCTCAATGTTGGGATGTTTCGAGAGTATTAACTGGAATTTTACAGCAAGTTCATTCATTCCCAAATCACGTACCTTCGGAATTTAACCGGATATAGCTCCTCGTTCAAATGCCTTCGGGACATAGCCCGGTTATAGTAATTCGCACAAATGCCTTCGGGACTTAACCCGGATTTAGTAACTCGCACAAATGCCTTCGGGCTTAGCCTGGAATTAGTATCTCGCACAAATGCCTTCGGGCTTAGCCCGGAATTAGTATCTCGCACAAATGCCTTCGGGCTTAGCCCGGAATTAGTATCTCGCACAAATGCCTTCGGATCTTAGTCCGGATATTGTCACTTAGCACAAGCCTTCGGGACTTAGCCCGGACATCATTCAAATAACCATGCACATTTAACAATAAATCATGGCCCATTCATATTTCATTTTCGTTAGCAAAACTCAAACACAAGACATTTATCATTCTTGCAAATTCGGCTCAATAGCCACACAAAGAGCATGATTTTAATTTGCTTAAAACATGATCTAATCACATCATAATTTAAGCTCTCTTACTCAAGAACTTACCTCGGGTGTTGTCGAACGATTCCGATAGCTATTCGACCACTTTTTCCTTCCCTTTATCGGATTTAGTTCCCCTTTGCTCTTGAGCTTAATTAAACAAATAAATTGATTTAATCATTTGAGCATCGAAAAGAGGAACACAAGGCACTTAGCCCATATTTATACATTAGACATTAAAGTCACATATGTACGGAATCATGAATCAAACTCAACATTTTAGCTAATTTTTCCCCCTTGGCCGAATATGCATGTCTATTTTGGGGCCGATTTCAACACTTAATACATTCTACAAGTATGGTCACTTGTATTGACTAAACACCCTTTTGTTTCAAGTTCAAAACTTGGCTAATACACACATATACACACTAGTAAAGCATCCTCTCCCTTTCCATCAATTTAACACATGCATTGCTCATTAACATGCAAAAGTTATATTCGGCCTTAGCACACAACTTGCTAGCCGATTCTTCTCCATTTAGCAACCAATGCACATATGTGCTCACTCAAAAATGCTAAAAAGGAGGTTCAAGAATCATCAAGCCACCATCACATGCATCATTAACAAGCTTCATATTTAGCATGCAATGGCATTAACACAAACTCCACCTAGGCCGAATCTTATCTCATGCTCATGCCTCATCACCACAACATCAAACATCAACCAAGAATGATGCATCCATGGCCGAGTGTCATTTCCATCACATAGCAAGATTTAGACCATGGGCTAGGTAGAACTCAAGCTAACAACTAAAACATGCATGCATCTCATGGAACATCATCAAACATACCTTAGCCTAGCTACATGCATGGCCGAACCTCTTCAACCTCTCTTCTTCCTTCCTCCTTAAAATTTTTGGCCAAGGATGAACCAAAGGATGAGCATTTTTTTTTCTTTGTTTTTTTCTTTCTAGTTTCGGCTAAATGAAGATGAGAAAGGATGAACAAAAATTTTCTCCTTTCTTTTCTTTAGCTCACGGCAATTGGGGGGGAAACAACTACACACATTTTTTTTTGTATTCATCATACTCCTTTTCATTATTTTATGCCCATGCCCCTTATTTTATTTTTTTCCTACATACCTCACTAGGCCAACATGTTCCCAACATGTTTCCACCCATAGCATGGCCAACCACTAGCTCAATTTTTTTGTAATTTGACATGCAAACCCATCATTTTCACAACATGCATTAATAGACCATTTTAAATTAGCCTATCATATTTTCACCATGTCTCATATCAATCCCTATTTAATAATTTCTCATGCAATTGGAAAAATTGGAGAATAAAACTTCCACATACTCATGTACACACATAATAAGCATAGAATATGGAAATCAATTATTTTTATGACTCGGTTTTGTGGTCCCGAAACCACTTCCCGACTAGGGTCAATTTTGGGCTGTCACAATGCTTGCCTCCAACCGAATACATGCAACACCAAATCTTCTTCCTATGGCCGAATATGCATGTCTATGTTGGGGCCGATTATATGCTTAATACTTCCTACAAGTATGGTTACTTGTATTGATTATAAATATCATCTTGTTTCAAGTTAAAAACTTGGCTAATACACACATATATACACTAGTAAAGCATCCTCTCTCTTTCCATCAATTTAACACATGCATTACTCATTAACATACAAAAATTATATTCGGCCTTAGCACACAACTTGCTAGCCGATTCTTCCCCATATAGCAACCAATGCACATATGTGCTCACTCAAAAATGCTAAAAAGAAGATTCAAGAATCATCAATCCACCATCACATGCATCATTAACAAGCTTCATATTTAGCATGCAATGGCATTAACACAAAATCCACCTAGGCCGAATATCATCCCCATGACATAGCAAAGATTTGAACCATGGGCTAATTAGAACTCAAGCTAGCAACTAAAAACATGCATGAGTCTCATGGCACAACCTCAAACATACCTTAATCTAGATACAAGTATGGCCAAACTCTTCCTAATCCTCTTCCAAATCAAACATGAAGCAAGAACTCCTTCCTCCTTCCTTAGAATTTTCGGCCAAATGAAGATGAAAAAGGATGAACAAAATTTTCTCCTTTCTTTCTTTAACTCACGGCAATGTGGGGGAAGACAACCACACATTCATTTTTTTTTTGTTTCCATCATATTCCCTTTCATTATTTTATGCCCATGCTCTTTATTTTATTTTTCCTAACATACCTCACTAACATAACATGTTTGTGACATGTTTCCACTCATGATGCACCATCACAACATGTCTATGACATGTCTTGCCCATCACACTTGGTCTACCATGCTTGTCATGGCCGGCCACTACTAATAGGGGGGAAATTGACATGCAAGTCCCCCCTTTTTTCCACATGCACTAATAGGTCCTTATGTTTTGATCTATCACATTTCAAAAAATGTCGCACATAAGTCCTATTGACTAAATTCACATGCAATCGACTAAATCGAAGCTTGAAATTTTCACACATTCATAATTACATATTCTAGACAATAAATATCACATTCAAACATTTCGGTGACTCGGTTTAGCGGTCCCGAAACCACTTCCCGACTAGGGTCTATTTTGGGCTGTCACAACTCTCCCCCACTTAAGAAATTTTCGTCCCCGAAAATCTTACCAGTAAATAGGTTTGGGTATCGTTCTTTCATCGAGCTCTCGGTTTCCCAAGTAGCTTCCTCGATCCCGTGTTTGAGCCATAACACCTTCACTAACGGAACCCTTTTGTTTCGCAACTCCTTCACTTCACGAGCTAGGATACGCATCGGTTCTTCTTCATAACTCATATCGGCTTGAATTTCAACCTCTGATGGGCTAATTATGTGCGATGGATCAGATCGATAGCGTCGAAGCATCGAAACATGAAAGACGTCGTGAATCTTTTCAAGCTCAGGGGGAAAAATCAATCTATACGCAACCGGACCAACTCGTTCGGATATTTCGTACGGCCCAATGAATCTCGGGCTCAACTTGCCCTTACGGCCAAACCTGAATACCTTTTTCCAAGGCGAAACTTTAAGGAACACTTTATCTCCCACCTGATATTCAATGTCCTTTCGTTTCAAATCCGCATACGATTTCTGACGATCTGTGGCTACCATCAGACTTTCACGGATTACCTTTACTTTCTGTTCGGCATCTTTAATCAAATCAACTCCGAAAATTTTACTTTCACCGAGCTCGGTCCAAAACAACGATGTACGGCATTTACAACCGTACAAAGCCTCGTAAGGTGCCATCTTAATACTTGATTGAAAACTATTGTTGTAAGCAAATTCAATCAAAGGTAAATACCGTTCCCATGAACTACTGAACTCGAGGATGCAAGATCTCAACATATCCTCAAGTATCTGAATTATCCGCTCGGATTGACCATCGGTTTGGGGGTGAAAAGCAGTGCTAAAATGCAGCTTGGTACCCAAAGCTTCTTGCAATTTCTTCCAAAATCGTGAGGTGAATCTCGGATCTCTATCTGACACGATAGAAATAGGTACCCCGTGTAATCTCACAATTTGAGAAACATACAATTCAGCTAGTTTATCCAATGAAAAATCCGTACGCACAGGGATAAAAGTGAGCCGACTTAGTCATTCTATCAACAACAACCCAAATCGCATCCTTCTTACTTGCTGACAATGGCAGTCCGGACACAAAGTCCGTTGTGACTCGATCCCATTTCCACTCGGGTATCATGATCGGCTGAAGTAATCCTGAAGGCACTTGATGTTCCGCTTTCACTTGTTGACATATTAAACATCTCGAAACAAAGTCGGAGATGTCTCGTTTCATACCATGCCACCAAAATCGACGTTTCAAATCGTTGTACATTTTCGTACTCCCCGGGTGAATTGACATTCAGCTACAATGGGCTTCGTTCAGAATCATCGAAATGAGTTTCGAATTCCTTGGAACACACAAACGACTTCTAAACCTCAAACAATCATCATCATCAATTTGAAACTCCGATTCCTTGTTCGGAACACACTCAGCCCATTTTGCAAACAATTCATCATCGACTTTCTGAGCTTCACGAATTTGATGACTCAATAATGGTTTGGCTTTTAATTCAGCTACTAACACATTGTCAGGTAGGACAGACAAGTGTACTTTCATCGCTCGCAAAGCAAACAATGATTTCCGGCTTAAGGCGTCTGCAACCACATTAGCCTTTCTCGGGTGGTAATTAATGACAAGCTCGTAATCTTTCAACAACTCAAGCCAACGTCTTTGTCGCAGATTTAAGTCTCTTTGAGTCATCAAATATTTGAGACTTTTGTGATCCGAAAATACATGGCACTTTTCACCAAATAAGTAATGTCGCCATATTTTTAAAGCAAATACGATGGCAGCTAGTTCAAGATCATGGGTCGGATAATTTCTCTCGTGTGGCTTCAATTGTCTCGACGCGTAGGCCACGACTCGACCTTCTTGCATCAATACGCAACCCACCCAAGTAGGGATGCGTCACTATAAATGACAAACTCTTTGCCTGATTCGGGTTGCACTAAAATTGGAGCTTCAGTCAAATGAGTTTTCAGTTGATCGAAACTTTTCTGACATTTCTCCGTCCATTCGAACTTATATTCCTTTTGAAGTAGCTTCGTCATTGGTGTGGCTATCATCGAGAAACCTTTGACAAATCGTCGGTAATAACCGGTGAACCCCAAAAAGCTCCGAACCTCAGTAATATTTCTCAGAGGTTTCCAGTTAAGTATGGCTGAAATTTTGTTCGGGTCAACTCGAATACCCAATGCGGATACTACATGACCCAAGAAGCTAAGCTCTCTTAACCAGAACTCACACTTACTGAACTTAGCATATAACTGCTTATCCTGCAAAATTTGCAATACTAGCCTCAGGTGCTCAGCATGTTCGGTCTCATCTCTTGAATAGACCAAGATGTCATCAATGAACACAACTACGAACCGATCCAAATATGGTCTGAAGATCCGATTCATCAAATCCATAAATACCGCAGGGGCATTAGTGAGCCCAAACGGCATCAGTAAGAATTCGTAGTGACCATATCTCGTTCTAAAGGCAGTTTTTGGTATGTCCGAATCTTGAATT
This sequence comes from Gossypium hirsutum, assembly GCF_007990345.1. Taxonomy (NCBI): domain Eukaryota; kingdom Viridiplantae; phylum Streptophyta; class Magnoliopsida; order Malvales; family Malvaceae; genus Gossypium; species Gossypium hirsutum. Next base: position 78,514,218 of record NC_053435.1, read on the forward strand.
CGCAACTGATAATAGCCCGATCTCAAATCTATTTTTGAGAACACTGTGGCTCCCTTCAGTTGGTCGAACAAATCATCGATGCGCGGCAACGGATATTTGTTCTTTATCGTCACTTTATTCAGTTGACGATAGTCAATGCACAACCTCATGGTTCCGTCCTTCTTTTTCACGAACAATACTGGTGCACCCCAAGGTGAGAAACTTGGTCGAGCAAAACCTCTATCCGTCAATTCTTGCAACTGAGCTTTCAACTCTTTTAACTCGGTTGGTGCCATACGATACAGAGCTATCGAAATCAGCATAGTCCCAGGTACAAGCTTAATACCAAACTCTACCTCCCGAACAGGTGGTAAACCTGGTAATTCTTCAAGAAAAACATTCGGGTATTCACAAACCACCGGCACAGATTCGGGTTTCTTTTCTAATTCTTTGTCATCAAGTACATACGCAAGGTATGCTTCGCACCCTTTTCTGACATATTTCTGGGCCAACATTGCTGATATTACAGCTGGCATCCCCTCCAAGTCCGTAGACTCAACTCGGATTACTTCGTTATTTGCGCACCTCAAATCAACAGTCTTGCTTTTGCAATTCACAACCGCATCATGCGCGGTCAACCAATCCAAACCAAGAATAACATCAAATTCATCAAACGGCAAAAGCATCAAGTCCGCCGGAAAACAGGAACCTTGAATTACTAGGGGACATTTCTTACACACTTTGTCGACAAGCACGTAACGACCCAAGGGATTTGACACCCTAATTACGAACTCAGTAGACTCAATAGGTAAAGTCTTACTGGATGCTAAGGTTTCACATATGTAAGAATGAGTAGAACCGGGGTCAATCAAAGCAATTACATTAGTATCAAATAGAGTAAAAGTACCGGTAATAACATCAGGCGAAGAAGCATCCTCGCGGGCACGTATAGCATAAGCTCTAGCAGGCGCACGAGCCTCGGATCTGGTCGTAGCATCTCTAGATCCTCTCTGACCACCACCAGCATTGCCCGTATTTCCAGATGGTCTACCTCGAGCAGTGGTAGCACCCGATTTCCAACTCTGATTTACATTCTGTTCCGACAACCTCGGGCAATCTTTAATGAAGTGATCAACTGATCCGCACTTGTAACAGGAGCGGTCAGGGAATCTACAACTCCCCGAATGCCATTTACCGCAATATCGACATTTTGTTCTGTCTCGACGTTCATTCCCAACACTGGCGACCGAAGTGCCTCGTGTACCCACAGGGGGTCGATCACGATCTCGTCTAAAAAGGCCCGAAGTGCCTCTAAACTGGCCCTCATCATCTCGAAATTTCTTTGATGCCTGTTGAAGAGACTTTCCCGAGGATCTTTTACAAAACTCTCCAGTTCCCTCATCAACTTTTTGTTTTTCTTTTCTAAGCTCTTCGGCTTTACAAGCTCGCTCGACAAGTACTACGAACTCTCGTATTTCAAGAATGCCAACGAACATTTTTATGTCTTCATTCAGCCCATCCTCAAAGCGTTTACACATAATAGCCTCAGACGAAACACATTCCCGAGCGTATCTACTAAGTCTAACAAATTTTCGCTCGTAATCAGTAACTGACATAGAACCTTGCTTAAGCTCAAGAAATTCCTTTCGTTTTTGATCAACAAATCTCTGACTCATATACTTTTTCCGAAACTCAGTTTGGAAAAACTCCCAAGTTACTTGCTCTCGAGGCACAACAGAAGTCAGAGTACTCCACCAATAGTAGGCAGAATCACGTAGCAAGGAGATAGTACACTTTAGGCATTCATCGGGTGTACAAGATAGCTCATCGAGTACCCGGATAGTGTTGTCCAACCAAAATTCAGCTTGCTCGGCATCGTCGCTATCTGTAGCTTTAAATTCAGTAGCCCCATGTTTTCGGATTCTGTCAACTGGGGGCTTATTTGACCTTATTTGGTCAGTTACCGGAGGTATTGTAGGTGCGGGGGTGGTATTTGTCGGGAATGGAGGTTGTGGAACAGCCGTATTAGTTCGAATGTATTGGTTGAACCAATCATTCATCACGCTATAGAAAGCTTGTCTAGCTTCATCATTCGGGTTACTAGCATTAGGTTGAGAGTCCACCGGCGCTGTCCCTTGTGTGGGAGCAGACGCTACACTCTCAAGATCATCAGCTACCGCTCGGTCGGGATCGGGATCCATTACTATAAATAAACACATTTGCAAATGTTAGAAATCACCACACTATCAAATAATCACGTAAAATGGCATGTATAGCTAGACCCAACGCATTACGGTAGTCCTAGAATCGACTAAACCGTAGCTCTGAGACCAATCAAATGTAACACCCCGAACCCGAGACCGACACCGGATTCGAACACGAGGTGTTAGCAGACCAAATCAAATGCAACACCCCGAACCCGAGACCGACACCGGAGTCGAACACGAGGTGTTAGCAGACTTTAAACCCCTCATAAAAAATTTTCCAGACACTGCCAACCTGCATACTAGTCGCTTTAAAAATCATATCTTCAGTTTCACAACTTGAAAATCAGTTTCTTGATTTTTCCCTGAAACTAGACTCATATGCCCATCTACATATTTTTTTCTAGAATTTTTGGTTGGGCCAATTAGTACATTTTATTAGTCGAAGTCTCCCATGTTACAGGGATCGACTACACTGACCTTTGCGCATTACGACTTGGATATCTCCCTGCACAGAGCTTCAATACTGATGCCGTTTGTTTCTTTAGAAACTAGGCTCAGAGAGAAATCTATACATATATGGCATGACTCGTAATTATCTCTGGTTAATTTATAATGAATTTCCAAAGTCGGAACAGGGAATCCAGAAACCGTTCTGGCCCTGTCTCACAAGAACCTGAATATCTCTTAACATACTCTCCATATGATCGTTTCGTTACTTTCCTATGAAAATAGATTCATCAAGGTTCGTTTACATAATTTATTCACTATTTAATTCCCTTCTTACTATTTTTAGTGATTTTCCAAATCTACATCACTGCTGCTGTTAGCATCTGCCTTTAAGGTAGACTTTACCTATTTCATAGTTTCCATGATTCAACTAGCCCTTTTAGCATAAATAGCACAATTTATGATAGTGATTAACCATTCCCATGGCCAATCCTTGTTAAGCATATTCATACCAAATAATTATAATATTGTACTCAAACATATATAAGCCATTTTCGCATGGCTATCCAAAATTTATACAAGTCCAAAGGGTCCATGACCCACAACAAACAAACGGGTAATCCTATACATGCCATTCCGAAGTTCAACCAAAATTGTACCAAAAGGGGGCTTTGATAGTGTGGGCGACTTCGACTTCAAGATCCCGAGTCCGATAGCTGGAGAACCAAAATCTATAAAATAGAGGATCAAAGAAACGGAGTAAGCAATTTATGCTTAGTAAGTTTTGAGCAAGGAATTCCAGCACAACAAAAGTATAGCATTCATATAGCTAAACGGATAATTTCATATGTACATATTTTTGATATCATACTTGCTTCACATTACCAACCCTTATGTACATACACAAAAGATCAACTTAGCCAAAGGCCGGTAGCTCGTTTATCTACTGAGCGAATACTTATTTGTAAGGGCTCAACTAAATTCAAGCACATACGAAACATACCTCAATGTTGGGATGTTTCTAGAGTATATACTGAAATTTTTACAGCAAGCTCATTCATTACTAAATCACGTACCTTCGGAATTTTACCGGATATAGCTACTCGTTCAAATGCCTTCGGGACATAGCCCGGTTGTAGTAACTCGCATAATTGCCTTCGGGATTTAACCCGGATTTAGTAACTCGCACAAATGCTTCGGGCTTAGCCCGGAATTAGTATCTCGCACAAATGCCTTCGGATCTTAGTCCGGATATGGTCACTTAGCACAAAGCCTTCGGGACTTAGCCCGGACATCATTCAAATAACCAAGCACATTGAACAATAATTCATGGCACATTCGTATTTCATTTTCATTAGCAAAACTCGAACACAAGACACTTATCATTCTTGCAATTTCGGCTCAATAGCCACACACAAAGAGCATGATTTTGATTTGCTTAAAACATGATCTAATCAAATCTTAATTTAAGCTCTTTTACTCAAGAACTTACCTCGGATGTTGTCGAACGATTCCGATGGCTATTCGACCACTTTTTCCTTCCCTTTATCGGATTTAGTTCCCCTTTGCTCTTGAGCTTAATTAAACAAATAAATTGATTTAATCATTTGAGCATCAAAAAGAGGAACACAAGGCACTTAGCCCATATTTATACATTAGACATTAAAGTCACATATGTACAAAATCACGAATCGAACTCAACATTTTAGCTAATTTTCCCCCTTGGCCGAATTTTCTAAGCCAAGACAAAAGCATCAATATGCTTGCCTCCAACCGAATACATGCAACACCAAATCTTCTTCCTATGGCCGAATATACATGTCTATGTTGGGGCCGATTATATGCTTAATACTTCCTACAAGTATGGTTACTTGTATTGATTATAAATATCATCTTGTTTCAAGTTCAAAACTTGGCTAATACACACATATATACACTAGTAAAGCATCCTCTCCCTTTCCATTAATTTAACACATGCATTACTCATTAACATACAAAAATTATATTCGGCCTTAGCACACAACTTGCTAGCCGATTCTTCCCCATTTAGCAACCAATGCACATATGTGCTCACTCAAAAATGCTAAAAAGAATATTCAAGAATCATCAATCCACCATCACATGCATCATTAACAAGCTTCATATTTAGCATGCAATGGCATTAACACAAAATCCACCTAGGCCGAATATCATCCCCATGACATAGCAAAGATTTGAACCATGGGCTAATTAGAACTCAAGCTAGCAACTAAAAACATGCATGATTCTCATGGCACAACCTCAAACATACCTTAATCTAGATACAAGTATGGCCAAACCTCCTCCTAATCCTCTTCCAAATCAAACATGAAGCAAGAACTCCTTCCTCCTTCCTTACAATTTTCGGCCAAATGAAGATGAAAAAGGATGAACAAAATTTTCTCCTTTCTTTCTTTAACTCACGGCAATGGGGGGGGAAAGACAACCACACATTCATTTTTTTTTGTTTCCATCATATTCCCTTTCATTATTTTATGCCCATGCTCTTTATTTTATTTTTCCTAACATACCTCACTAACATAACATGTTTGTGACATGTTTCCACTCATGATGCACCATCACAACATGTCTATGACATGTCTTGCCCATCACACTTGGTCTACCATGCTTGTCATGGCCGGGCACTACTAATAGGGGGGAAAATTGACATGCAAGTCCCCCCTTTTTTCCACATGCACTAATAGGTCCTTATGTTTTGATCTATCACATTTCAAAAATGTCGCACATAAGTCCTATTGACTAAATTCACATGCAATCGACTAAATCAAAGCTTGAAATTTTCACACATTCATAATTACATATTCTAGACAATAAATATTACATTCAAACATTTCAGTGACTCGGTTTAGCGGTCCCGAAACCACTTTCCGACTAGGGTCAATTTTGGGCTGTCACACAAATGTAGCCGAAAATTGGGTTGACTTGGTCTCTAATTTGGTCGATTTTGCAATCCAACAAAGCTATCAGGCCTGTCCAAAATAAATCAATAAATTAGAGGACCAAAAAATAAAATTTAACCAATTTAAATAATTAATTAAAACTCAATTATTAATGAAATATCTTAAAATAAATTATTAAAAATAATTTTATATTTTATTAAGTAATTTAATCATGCATAGCCCATTTTATGTCTTAAAAATATAATATGCTCAAATCAATATAAAATAAACCATTTTATGCATGGAAAGTATATAATAAAGCATAAAATCACATTTTAATAATTACTATGTCTTAATTTCATATTTTCACATTTTTCATTAATTTATTAAACAATTACTTAGTTTTAACAATGAATTTAAGTAAAAAGGTGATAAATTATATACGAAAAATCCTATATATTTTTTAGTTTACAGGCACAAGTTAGTACACCCTCCAGTTTTCATACGGCCTGGCACACAGGCGTGTGAGCTCATTTCGAAGGGTAAACGGCTTGGTACATAAGCGTGTGGTCTGGCTGTGTAACCCACGTCAGGGAGTTACACGGGGTCAGACACGAGCTAGGACACAGCCATGTGATCCTATTTTGAATGCCAACACAGCCTGAGACACGGGCGTGTCCCTTGGCTGTGTGAGACACACGAGCGTGTGCCCCCTGCACTTTGAAAAATTTTCATGTTTTTTGAAAAATTCCTTGAGTACTCAGTTTAGTCCCAAACCATTTATGATCTCTTTTTTGGGCATCAAGGGCTCGTATTAGAGAGTGTATAAATGTATTTGAATGGTTTTGATATGATAGATAAATGAATATGAAATGTATGATTGTTTGACTTATAAGTCTAGTAATGCTCCGTAACCCTGTTCTGACGACGGTGTTACATTTATTGGTATCAGAGCTACAGTTTAGTCAATTCTAAGACTAACGTAGCATGTGTGAGTCTAGCTATACATGCCATTTTATAACCTATGATAGTGTGACATCTCCTAACAGTTTAAAATCATGTTTTTCATATAGTAACGGATCCCAATCAAGCAGACTCTGATGATGTTGAAAGCAATGCTTCAGCCTCCATTCAAAGGGCAGCATCGTCTGAGTCTCGACCCATGTTTGAGGGTCGTGGAGGAGAGGCTAAGGAAGCCTTCTTCCAGATGATGAATGAGTGGTTCACTGAGTTCGTTCAAACAAATCTGGCTCCTCAACAACCTCCACCCCCACCCTTTCCCCAACCGATTCCCATGACTCCTCAAGTCTTAGAACTAGTACATTTGAGCAAACCGCCTGTTGATAAAATTAGAAAATATGGGGCCAAAGAGTTTAGGGCTACAGTTGATGATGACCTGAGAGGGCCAAGTTCTGGTTAGAAAATACGATTCGGGTATTTGACGAGTTGTCATGTACACCATCAGAATACGTCAAAGGTGTTGTGTCTCTTCTAAAAGATACCGTATATCAGTGGTGGAACACATTAACATCTGTGGTACTGAGAGAAAGGGTCACGTGGGAATTCTTTCAGATTGATTTCAAGAAAAAGTACATAAGTCAGTGATTTCTTGATCAAAAACACAAGGAATTTCTAGAGTTGAAATAGGTTCATATGACCGTAACCGAGTGTGAAGGAGAATTCATGAGACTGAGTAACTATGCTCCAGGGTGCATCTCTACTGAATAAATTACATACAAACGGTTTGAAGACGGGTTGAATAAAGACATCAAGCTAGTAGTCGAGATACTTGAGCTAAAAGAATTTATGGTTGTGGTCGATAGAGATCACAAAGCCGAGGAGCTTAGTAAAGAAAAGAGAAAAGCCGAATTTGAAGCTAGAGATTTGAGGAAGGATTTACAAGAAAGCCTGTGCAATCAACATCGAAGAAATCTAAAGAACATCATTACCGTTTTACTATTTCTACAGGGCATTCTAGTCAAGATAGAGGTGTGAGATACTCCAGACTTAAACCCCAGGCTACATCTATAACTAGCATGGGTAGTGCTAGAAATGCAAGACCCGAGTGCAAGCACTGCAATAGGCCACATTATGGTGAGTGTTGGGTGAAGAGCGGAGCATGTTTTAGGTGTGGTTCTTTCGACCACTACCTTAGAGATTGCCCCGAGAAGTCTGCGAATGAAAAAGCTCAAACTGCGAGGTCGAGCAATACAGCTACTAGAGGGAGGCCACCCCGAAACACCAAAAATATGAATGGTAGTCAAGGTGCTACAAGAGATTCTATAGTGAGATCTGAAGCACGAGCGGTAGCCAGAGCTTATGCCATTCGCGCTCACGAAGATGTGTCCGCACCAGATGTTATCACCGGTATATATTCTCTTTATAACACTGATGTAATTGCTTTGATAGATCCCGGATCAAGTCATTCATATGTATGTACAAAATTAGTGTCTAGTAAGAATTTACATGTCGAGTCTACTAAATTTGTGGTTAAAGTATTGAACCCCTTAGGTCATATGTCCTAATTGATAAAGTTTGCAAGAATTGTCCTTTAACGACTCGGGGTTACAATTTTTTGGCTAATTTGATGCTTTTACCGTTTGATAAGTTTAACGTAATTTTGGGTATGGATTGGTTGACTATGCATGATGCTGTTGTAAACTATAGACGAAATATTATTGAGTTGAAATGTCAGAATAACGAGATTCTTCGTATTGAATCTGATGATTTGAGTGGTTTACCTATCGTGATATCGACAATATTAGTACAGAAATATGTAAGAAAGGGTTGCAATGCTTACATTGCGTTTGTGCTTGATACAAAAGTGTTTGAATCAAAGATTGAATCAGTACTAGTGGTTAGTAAGTATTCAAATGTGTTTCCAGAAGAATTACCACGACTGCCACCGATCCGAGAGGTTAAATTTGCTATTGAGTTAGTACCAGGAACATCACCAATATCGATAGCTCTGTACAGAATGACTCCGACAGAGTTAAAAGAGTTAAAAGCTCTGTTGCAAAAGTTAACGGATAGAGGTTTAGCATGACCAAGTTTCTCGCCTTGGGGTGCACCGATTTTATTTGTAAAGAAGAAATATGGATCAATGAGGTTATGTATTTACTATCAGCAGCTTATCAAGGTTACAATTAAGAATAAGTATCCCTTGCTGAGGATTGATGATTTTTTCGATCAGTTGAAAGGAGCAACAGTATTTTCAAAGATTGATTTGCTATACGGTTATTATTAGTTGCGGGTTAAAGATTCAGATGTGCCGAAAACTGTATTCAAGACCAGGTACAAGCATTATGAATTTCTTGTTATGCTATTTGGATTAACTAATGCTCCTACAGTGTTTGTGGATTTGATGAATCCTATTTTTAGACCATTTTTGTACCGATTTGTTGTTGTGTTCATTTATGATATATTAATATATTCTCGGGGCGAATCTGAGCATGCCAAGCATTTGAGAATTGTATTACAGACTCTGTAAGATAAAGAACTATTTGCTAAATTTAACAAGTGCAAGTTTTGGCTCTGGAAAGTTGGAATTTTGGGACACATTGTATTAGCAGATGGCATTCGAGTTGATCCAAGAAAGGTTTCAGTGGTTGTTGACTGGAAACCACTAAGAAATATTTCTGTGGTCAGAAGTTTCTTGGGATTAGTGGGATATTATCAGAGATTTGTTAAAGATTTCTCAATGATAGCTACACCGATGACTCGGTTATTACAGAAATATCTAAAGTTTGAACGGTCTGAGAAATGTTAACAAAGTTTTAATCAGTTGAAAGCACTGTTAACCGAAGCACCAGTTTTAGTTCAGCTTGAGTCAGGTAAAGGGTTTGTAATTTTTAGTGATGTGTCATTGAATGGTTTGGATGTGTTCTAATGCAAGAAGGCAAAGTGATAGCGTATGCTTCCAGAAAATTAAAGACGCACGAGAAGAATTATCCGACACACGATCTAGAGTTGTTTACAATCATGTTTTCGTTAAAAATTTGGCGGCACCACTTGTTCGGTGAGAAGTGCCACATATTTTTCGATCACAAAAGCTTGAAGTATTTGATGTCTCAGAAAGATTTGAATTTACGACAGCAAAGATGGCTCGAATTGTTGTAGGATTATGAGCTAGTGATTGATAACCATCCGAAAAAAGTGAATGTAGTCGCGAATGCTTTGAGTAGAAAATCTTTATTAGCTTTACGAGTGATGAACACGTAGTTGACTTTATCTGATGATGGTTCGATCTTAGTTGAGTTAAAAGCTAAACCAACATTTTTACAACAAATTTATGAGGCTCAAAAATGTGATAAAGATTTGCAACCTAAAAGAGCACAGTGCGAGTCGATTACTGATTCAGAATGTCAAATCAGATCCAAAGATTGTTTATTTTTTCAAGGTAGATTTTGCATGCCGAAGAATCCTAAGCTCATACAGAGAATTTTACACGAAGCACACAGTGGTAGCTTGCTTTTTCATCTGAGGAGTAATAAGATGTATGGTGATTTGAAACAAATGCACTGGTGGTCAGGTATGAAATGTGATATTTCTGAGTTTGCGTCAAAATGCTTGATTTTTAACAAGTCAAAGTCGAACATCAAGTACCTTCGGGACTGCTGCAATGTAACACCCTATTTTTGGGTGACCAAAAATCCAAAGTATAAATATTTATTTTATTATTTCTTTAAGGTCTACAGCATGATAGAATAAATGTGTGAAAATTTTGTTCGGAAATTTTATCGATTAAGTGCTCAATTTGACTAGAATGACTAAATTGCAATGGGTGCAAAATTTGAATTCTATAAGTTAAAGGTGTCTAATTGTTATGAACTTTTAATTAAAGGTTCTTAAATGGTAATTAGACCATTATACTTTAGGATGGAAAAAAATGGACATGGTTGGGAGAAATTTTAAAGTTATGTATAAAGGGCATTTTAGTAATTTGGTAAATAAAGACAAAATTAACAAATAAAAGTGTCCATATTCTTCAATTTAGCCCTTCATAGCCGAAAATTGCAAGGCAAGACATAGCTAGGGTTTGGCCAAGCTTTAAAGCTCGATTGTAAGTCCGTACTTGTCTCGTTTTTAATGATTTTTTACATTTTTGAGATCATTGTAACTTGATTTTGCTATTTCAAGACTAATTTGAAGGAAAGTTAAAGTCTAAAATTTTACCCATGTTGAATATGTTTGTGTTTTGATGTTTTATGGTAGAAAATGCATGTTCGTTGTTAGTTAAACAACGTTTGTAAAGTGATTTTTGATAAAAACGTTAAATAGGGGCTTGTTCGTAAAAGTCTATAAAATGTGTAGAAAAGTGTGAATGAATGAAAAATGTGGGCTATTATGAGTACAAATAATATTCGTCTAGGCTTAGGTTGTGATGAAATTAAAAGAAATTCATTTTACGAGCCTAGGGACTAAATTGTAAAATGGTGAAAAGTTATGGACAAAAATGTCAATTTTTCCATAATATGTTTTTGGGCTGAATTGAATAATGTGATGATTAAATAAGTTAAGTGTGGTATTATAGATTAAGAAAAACAAAGTTTGGGTGTAGATCGAGGGAAAAACAAATTGATAAATATATCCTTTTGGTCATTTTTGTAACTGATGTAAGTTCGTATGTTAAATAAGTTGTATTATAATTGTATTTTAAATGCTCTAATACTTTTTGAATTGTGTAAATGACTCTACGGACACATTCGAATTCATTTCGGCAAGTGAGAAATCCCAATCGAACCTTAAGAATAGATTAGGATACGAGTGACATGTCACTAGGGTTTTATGTTATGTGATCCGGGTGCTGGTCCTATACGTCCTACCGGTGGCTAAGTATACCAGTATATGTTGCAGTTACTTGAAAGCTCGTGTGAAGAGCACCATGTAGCTACGTCTTAACTGACAACTTGTGTGAGCAAGCTTGTTAATGGCTCGAGAGTGAGCATATATGTGTTATTACATAGAGGTAGCAATGGCTATATACGTGGCACCTTGTAAGGTTTTACTGAGTATCTGATATTATTATTCTGAGTGGTTTGTTACATACGGTGAACATGAGAATAAGTATGAAATTATTACAAGATGATACAGTTATATATTTAAAGCTTATGATTAATAATTAGTGAAATGATGATTTTAAGGTACTTTGTGATGGAAGTGAATTATGATCGTGAAAAGTATGGTAAAATGCATTATTTTATATTTTGTTACTTGAATGTTAAATGTATGGTAATAGTAGCTTATTTCTTCATACGAGCTTACTAAGCTATATAGCTTACTCCGTTTTATTTTCCATGTTTTATAGTCTCACCAAGCTAGCTCGGTTGGAGATTGTCAGAGATCGCCTTACACTATCAAACTGTCATTTTGGTTATCAATGATCTTAAACATTTTGAGTATATGACATGTATATGGACTTGGTCATTTTGTTATATATGTCATCATGATTTAGCCAAATGTATTGGCTTGTAATTTTCAAAGGCTTTATTTGGCATTTGGCCATGTAAATTGGCTCATTTTGATTAAATTGGTTGTAAGCTTAAGTATATTCGTACATGTGCAAATATCTCCTTTATGATATGGTCTATAAATGATTGTGAATGGTTGAATGTGACTTAATGGTTTTGTTGTTGAATGGTTGAGATTGGGTTATTGGTATGCTTGGAAATCTAATAAGAATTATGCATGATAAAGTATTTGTGTTGGTACTTGTGGATGTGAATTTGGCATTATTTAGCTTGGTAGAATATGATGTTGTAAGTATGTTATGTGTGATAATGGAATGATATGTTCTAACCTTGATTTTGGATGTGTGAATTGCCCAAATATACCATGATTTATGCCATTGAACTTGTGTGTGTGTAGGTCGAAATGAGGGTGACAAATGGCCTGGTAAATAGCCTTTATTTCATCCACATGGGTAGACACATGGCCGTGTGTGACACATGATCTGCCCCATGGGCATGTGTTTTGGTTGTGTGTCCCTTACACCTTAATTTTGAGAAACAAAATGCTTAGAATTGAGCACACGGGCAGAGACACGGGCATGTGTCTTAGCCGTGTGAGGGAAACGGCCTCAAGCACAGGTGTGTGTCCCAACTGTGTGAAGTCTGCACCTATTTTATGAAAATCAAATTAACCATACAGCATAGGACACGGGCATGTGACTTGGCCGTGTGACCTCAATTTCTTCATGCTTTGCAAAATAAAGAGTTACAAGGGACACGGGTGTGTGTGACCACACGGCCAGCCCACACGGGCGTGTCCCAAACCACACGGGCATGTGACCCCTATTCATAGCACAAATTTTCTAAGTTTTGTAAAAATTTCTTGAGTTATCGATTTAGTCTCGAACCACTTCCAAAGCATGTTTTGGACCTCGTAGACTCGTATTAGGGACTTCATGATTGAATAAAAATGGTTTTAATTTGGACGCAAATTTATAACATGATTTGTATGTTTGCATACGATGTAAGTCCGGTAATGCCTTGTATCATGTTTCGACATTGAATACGGGTAAGGGGCGTTATATTTAGTGGTATCAGAGCTACGATTTAGTCGATTCTCGAACTAACATAGCGTGTTTGTGAGTCTAGCTATATATGCTATATATAAATTGTGATAATGTGACGACTCCTAAAAATATAAATTGTGTTTTCATATAGTAAATGGATCCTAAACGAGAGCTAGCTGATGATGTTGAAAGTAATGCGCTGGCTCCCGCCCAAGGGACAGCACCATCTGAAAGTAGACCAGTAATGGTTAGTCAGGGAGGAGAGGCTAGAGAAGCCTTCTTTCGAAGGTTGAATGAATGGTTTGCCAAGTTTTTTCAAGCAAATTCGACTACCCCACATCCTCCACCCCCACCTAACCCCCAACCGGTTCTCGTAGCTCCCCAAGATGTAGAATTGTTAAGACTAAACAAGCCTCCAGTTGATAAGATTTAGAAATAATGGGCTGAAGAATTTAGAGCCAATATTGATGATGATCCTGAGAGAGTAGAGTTTTGGTTTGAGAACTCTATCAGGGTATTTGATAAGCTTTCTTGCACACCGGATGAGTGCTTGAAATGTGCTGTATCACTTCTGAAGGGGTCGACATATCAGTGGTGGAATACTCTTGTATCCGTGGTATCGAGAGAAAAAGTTACTTGGGAATTCTTTCAAGATGAGTTCAGAAAGAAATATATTAGTCAACGATTCAATGATCAGAAATGCAAAGAGTTTTTAGAGTTGAAATAGGGTCGTATGTCTGTGACTGAATATGAGCGAGAGTTTGTTAGGCTCAGTAAGTATGCTCGGAAATGTGTTTCCACCGAGGCCATCATGTACAAAAGATTCAAAGATGGGTTGATTGAGGATATCAGATTGCAAGTAGGGATTCTGGAGTTGAAAGAATTTGTTGTGCTAGTTGACTGAGCTTGGAAAGTCGAAGAGTTGAGCAAAGAAAAGAGAAAAGCTGAGTTTGAGATTAGAGATTCGAGAAAAAGATTGTCGAATAAGTCATTTCAGTTGTCAAAGAAATTAATGGATTTGTATACCCTATTGTATGTTTCAGCTGGGTATCCCAACAGAGATTGTGGGAAGCAATATTCGGGTTCTAAGGCCCAAACTACGTCAATAGCGAGCGTTGGTAATGCTAGGTCTAATAGACCTGAATGTCAACACTGTGGTAGACAACATCCCGGTGAATGTAGAATGAATAATCGGGCTTGTTTTAAATATGGGTCCCCAAGTCACTTCATTCGAGATTGCCCTGAAATGGCTGAGAAAGATAATTTTCAGAATGCAAGGCCGAGTAACACTGCCACTAGAGGAGGCCACCGAGAAATACAGGAAATGGGAACAGTAGCAGGGGTGCAACAAAAGATTTAACTGCAAGATCAGAGGTCAAAGTACCTGCAAGAACCTACGCTATTCGTGCTCGCGAAGATGCGTCATCCCTTGATGTTATCACTGGTACATTTTCTATGATACTAATATAGTTGCATTAATTGATCCTAGATCGACTCATTCTTATGTTTGCATGAATTTGGTATCTAGTAAGAATTTGCCTTTTGATTTTACTGAATATGTGATTAAAGTGTCGAACCCATTAGGGAAATATGTTCTAGCTGATAAAGTTTGCAAGAATTGTTCTTTAGTGATTCGGGGTCACTGTTTTCCAGCTGACTTAATGCTTTTACCGTTTGATGAGTTTGATGTAATTTTTCGAATGGATTGGTTGACTCTACATGATGTCCTAGTGAATTGTAGATGAAATATTTTTGAATTGAAATGTCAAAATAATGAAATTCTTCAGATTGAACTGCTTGAGTCGAGTGAGTTGCCTATTGTGATTTCGTTGATGTCAGCTCAGAGGTATGTGAGAAAGGGTTGTGAAGCTTATCTTGTGTATGTACTGAATATGAAAGAGTCTAAATTGAAGATTGAATCTGTTCCGGTAGTTTGTGAATACCCGGATGTGTTTCCAGAAGAGTTTCATGGATTACCACCGATCAGAGAAGTTGAGTTTGCTGTTGATTTAGTATTGGAAACTTCACCGATTTTGATAGTTCCGTATAGAATGGATCCGACCGGATTGAAAGAATTGAAATTTCAATTGTAAGAGTTGACAAATAAGGGGTTTTGCGAGACAGAGTTTTTCACCTTGGGGTGCACCTGTGTTATTCGTCAAAAAGAAAGACGGATCCATGAGACTTTGTATTGATTATCGTCATCTTAACAAGGTTACGATAAAGAACAAGTATCCCTTACCGAGAATTGATGATTTATTCGATCAGTTGAAATGGGCAACAGTGTTCTCGAAGATAGATTTGAGATCAGTCTATTACTAATTGAGAGTTAAAGACTTGAATGTACCGAAGACCGCGTTAAGAATAAGGTACTGGCATTATGAATTCTTGTTATGCCTTTTAGATTAACAAATGCTCCTGCAATTTTTATGGACTTGATGAATAGAATTTTTTGATCATATTTAGATAAGTTGTAGTTGTAGTTGTATTTATTGATGACATCTTGATTTATTCCCGAAATGAGTTTGAGCGTGCTGAATATTTAAGAATTGTATTGCAAACCTTGAGAGAAAAGAAATTATTTGCTAAATTCAGAAAAAATAAGTTTTGGCTCTGAGAAGTTGGAATTTTCAGACACATTGTTTCACGGAAGGTATACGGGTTCATCCGAGTAAGATTTTGGCAGTTGTTGATTGGAAACCACCGAGAAATGTACTCAAAGTTAGAAGCTTTTTGGGTTTGGCTGGATATTATCGATGTTTCATTAAGATATTTTCGATTATTGCTACACCTATGACCAGATTGTTGTCAAAAGATGTGAAATTCATTTGGTCTGAGAAACGTCAAACGAATTTTGAATAGTTGAAAACGTTGTTAACTAAGGCACCAGTATTAGTGCAACCTGAGTCGAGGAACGAGTTTGTGATTTTCAGCGATGTGTAATTGAACGGTCTTGGTTGTGTGTTGATGCAAGAGGGTAAAGTAATAGCTTATGCCTCAAGATAGTTGAAACCGCATGAAAAAAATTATTTGACGCACGACTTGGAATTAGCTGCTATTGTGTTTGCCCTAAAAATTTGGAGACATCATTTATTCGGTGAGAAGTGTCACATCTTTACTGATCACAAGAGTTTAAAGTATTTGATGACTCAGAAAGATTTGAATATGCGACAACAGAGATGGCTCAAGTTGTCAAAAGATTATGAATTAGTAATCGACTATCACCCGGGGAAAGAAAACGTAGTCGCAAACGCTTTAAGTAGAAAGACTTTATTTGCTTTGAGGGCGATGAATACACAGTTAACCTTATCTGATGATGGATTGATTTTGGCCGAGTTGAAAGCTAGACCAGTATTTCTTAAGCAAGCTTACGAAGCTCAAAAAGATGATAATGAGTTGCAAGCTAAAAGAGTTCAGTGCCAATCGAATTGTGATTCAGAATATTAGATTGGTTCGTGTAACACCCCTCACACGTATTCTACGCCAGAATAGGGCTATGGAGCATTACCGAACTTACAATATATTTAAACATACTTTTCTGATACATTTAAACAACACATACAATCATCATTCAATCTCAACAGTTTGTCCCTAATACGAGCCTACGATGCCCTAAACATACATTATTAGTGGTGTGGGACTAAACAGATAACTTATGAAACTTTCATAAAACTTTAAAAAATTTCTTCAAAATAGGGGACACAAGCCTGTGTGGCCAAGCCGTGTGTCTTACATGGCCACCAGACACGCACGTGTCACAGGCCATATGGACATTCGAAATGGGAGCACATGGCGGAGTCCCAGCCCATGTCCAACCCCGTGTAACTCTCTGACTTAGGTCACATGGCCAACACACACGCCCGTGTGGCTAGCCCATTTGCCCTAAAATTTTCCACACACGCTAGTGTGCCAGGCCATGTGCTAGGCCATGCCAAACCTATAGGGTATACTGACTTATGTCACATGGCCAAGTCACACACCCGTGTGTGAGGCCGTGTGAAGCATACTGAATAAATTTCAAAATCAACACTAGGAGACACACATCCGTGTACTTAACCGTGTCTCACACACGCTCGTGTCTCCTCCCATGTGGACAAAAATAGGCTATTTACCAAGCCAATTTGCCACCCAAATTTGCATGTACCTACACAACCCAAATAGTACCAATTCAAAGCATCAGTGAACATCTAATTTAGCCACAATTAAGGCTAATTCATATCATTTCCAATACTACAACCAACATGCTTATAACTTATGTTTTACTTAATCAAAACATGCCAAAATACATATGCAAATCAACTAACGAAGCCTTTACCAAACATTCATCATTTTGCACCAATTCACAAGCTCAATTCAAATCTAATATCAACCATTTAACATTTATTACATTAATTTCCACGAGCCTCACAATATAAGCCATTCACATATCCATCCATGAACTCAAAATATCAACCATATATGCATATATATGCACATAACCAAATTCACCAAATTAAGCCAACTCTCATGGCTAAATTTACAAACCAAAACATATATATTTACAAGACATGACAAATATTCAAGATCATTATCAATTCATAATCAAAATGACTCAAAATTCCTATACATGCTAATACTTAAACACCAAAGTTCATAGGTACCAAAATGATAGGTGGATAGCGTGAAGCGATCTCCGACAATTCCCGAATCCGAGCTAGCTTTGAAATCACTATAAAACATAGAAAAATAAACGATGTAAGCTATAAAGCTTAGTAAGCTCGTATGAAATAAACTTCAAGCAACCATATAAACATAATTCAATAATTTGAATACACCAATATGTAGCTTACATTAGCTAACAAACTTTTCAAATACTCATTCACAAAATTATATAAATTTCATTTTCATTTCTTTGTTTCAACGCTAAATGGTTTATGCACATACCTATACTATCTCATATCAATCTCATACACATTCTTGTCTTTCATTTACCCATTGATCCTTTCAGAATAGAAGTCAGATACTCAAGGGTCTCACACGATAAGTACCTATACCATGGCCCGTAGCCAAATCAAGGTAACTTATGTAACACCCCGTACCCGAGACCGTTGCCGGAGTCGAACACGAGGTGTTAACAGACTTAATTCATTAATTAAACAGCTCATACAATTCATTTTAAAATTTCCAGACAAGTTGGCTAACTGCATCATAGTCTCTTTAAAAATCATATCTCGAGTTAAAAAACTCGAAATTCAATTCCGTAAATTTTTCCTGAAACTAGACTCATATATATATCTACTAATATTTTATAGAATTTTTTGTTGGGCCAATTAGTACAGTTTATTAGTTAAAGTCTCCCCTATTTCAGGGTTCAACTACTATGACCTCTGTGTATTACGAATCAGATATCTCCCTGTACAGAGCTTCAATGACTATGTCGTTTGTCTCTAATAAAACTAGACTCAATAAGAAATCTTTACATATAAAGAATGACTTCTAATTATCTTTTTAAAATTTATGGTGAATTTCCAAAGTCAGAATAGGGGATCCAGAAATTGCTCTGGCCCTGTTTCACAAAAATTTAAACATCTCATAAGATATAGCTCATATATCTATTTCGCTTCTTCCATATGAAAATAGACTCATCAAGCTTCGATTCGATAACTTATTCATTATTTAATTTCATTTCTACTATTTTTAGTTATTTTTCAAATTCACGTCACTACTGCTGTCTGAATCTATTTTATGGTAAATTTTACCTATTTCATGGTTTCCATGGATTAGCTAGCAATTTAGCATACATAACACCAAATATGATCATGATTAGCCATTCCAATGGCTAATCATTACCAAGCATTTCCATACCACTCAATAACCATATCATAAGACCATATACACAAAATGATTATAATGCTATACATGCCATACTCAAAATATACAAGCCATTATGCCAAGATGGTATACGGATAGTGTGAGCGTGCCTCTGGCCGTTTCCGATTTTCGAGCTGGCTTGTCAACACTACAAGGAATGAAAAGGAGGGAGTAAGCATAAATGCTTAGTAAGTTCACATGCAAATAGCATGTAACATAACCATATAAGCAAACATAAAACATCATTTGCATAATCATCACCAAGACATTCATATCACATTTTCATTTATCATCTTACCATATTGTTGTTATATCGAGTTTTCAACCCGAGGGTTAAGTACATACCTGTTCAAAGTATCCATTTCACAACGCTTACCAATACGTCCCTTTCATCTTGAGTATTCCTCCATTTGAGTAGAACTTTACCCGTTGAACACATCAGAATATAATTCGGATACATGGAAAGTTTGCACATAAGTGCCACATATGTAGCCAAGCTACCATGTAACCCGCCCATAAGTGAACTCGGACTCAACTCAACGAGCTCAGGCGTTCGCATCCATAAGTGAACTCGGACTCAACTCAACGAGTTCGGATGCCTAGTTACATCTCACGAACTCGGACTCAACTCAACGAGTTCGGACATTCGTATCCATAGGTGAACTGGGACTCAACTCAACGAGTTCGGATGCCCAAATATCCTAGTGACATGTCACTTGTATCCTAATCCATTCCTAAGGTTCAACGGGACCTTTTTCCCAATCATGTGTCTCAACCATCTTCTACGGAATGCCGATACCGATACTCGGTAGTATTTCACATTTTCCAAGTATATCACACAATTTGACATATTATCAAACAATTATCATGAGTATAATATTTCATAATAATTATCATATCATTTAAATAACATAAAAACATTTAAAATAGTAATTATGTTACCAACATTTACATATGAACTTACCTCGTATGCGAAAATGGCTATTTTTACCATTTCGTCCACAACTTGGTATTTTCCCCATTTTAGCCTGAATTTCAGTTTTCCTTGCTCTATGATTTAAAATATAGTCTAATTAGGACTCACATTATTCAAATTGACCCAAAATCATATTTTGGAAAAATTACAATTTTGCCCCTAAACTTTTTGCATATTTACACTTTTTCCCCAAAGCTCGTAAATTAAAATTCAGCCTATTTTCTTATTTTTTATGACATGCTGATCATTTTTCCCTTCTATGGCAACATCAAATTCTCACTCTAACATGTACTTATGACTATTAGGTATTTTTACCGATTAAGCCCTTTTGCTAGTTTTCGCTTAAAACCGAGTAGCACAAGTTGTCTAACATAATTTAAAACCTCATATTTTATCATAAAACACCAAAATACACAAATTTCACCTATGGGTATTTTTCCAAATATGAACCCTAGGTTGAATAATTGCTAGCATAAGCTTAATCGAGCTACCGGGACTCCAAAAACGTAAAAATCATTAAAAACGAGGCTAGAACGGACTTACAATCGAGCTTGGAAGCTTGAAAAACCCTAGCCATGGTTTCTCCTTGCTATATTCGGCCATCGGGTTGAAGATGAGCAAAATTGGCTTTTAATTTTGTATTTTAATTCATTTTACCCCTAAATGACCAAAATGCCCTTACTACTAAACTTTCCAAAAATTCCATCCATGTCCAATTTTTGTCCATAGACTTAGAAATTGGTAAAATTCTATTTAAGACCTCCTAATTAATATTTCAAAACAATTTCATACTAGAAACTTCTAGAATGCAAGTTTTGCAATTTATTCGATTTAGTCCCTAATTTCAATTTAAGCACTTTATGCATAAAATTTCTTCACAAAATTTTCACACAATCATGAAATCATATCATAGACCTCAAAATAATCATAAAATAATTATTTCTATCTCGGATTTTGTGGTCACAAAACTACTATTCCGACTAGGCCCAAAATCAGGATATTACAACTTATCCTCGAAATACTGATATCATGGCTCGAAGCCAAATCAACCGATATGCAAGGCTCGAAGCCAAATCGGTATAACTTGCACCCGAAGTGCTATATCATGGCCCGAAGCCAACTCAACATACCCCCTAATAACATGTCACTAACATCCTAAACTATTCCTAAGGTTCAACTGGGATTTTGGATGTTGAATTGTCATTGAATCATTATCGTTCATATCCATAGTCTCATATTCGCAATTTATGCAATATCAAAGCATATGAAATACATTTATATTGAAATTTATCACATACAAACTTATCTCGGTTGTAGAAACGATGAAATAAGTCGTTTAGTCGATAACTTTCGTTTTTACACGAACCAGATATGAATTCCAATTTTCTTGATCTATATACATTCAAAATTAATTTATTTAAACATCTCTATATTAAATTTAATCCAAAACACACATTAGGGCTATTTTACACATTTTCCCCCTAAACTTTCACATATTTACAATTTAGTCCTTATTACACAAATTCATGCAAATTTCAAGACACCCATGCTTATCCGAATTACTAATATGCCCCTAGCAATCCATATTTTTCATTTACTTCACATTTCAACCACAAAGTTTTAACATTACTCAATTTAATCCCTATTTTGCATTTTCACTAAAAATCACTTAACAAAACCTGTATATCTATCAACAAGCATTCATAATCTATCAAGAAACTTCAAAATACACATGTATTCATCAATGGAATCATTCAAAATCTTTAACAATTTTGCAAATTAGTACCTGGGCTAGCTAGACCTAGTTGCAACGATCTCAAAAACATAGAAATCCTTAAAAACGGGATAAAAACCATACCTTAATTAGCTATTCAAGCTTGTCCCAATGAAGAACACAAAAATGGTGTTTTCTTAGCCTATTTTCGATTGAAACAAGAAGAAACAAATATGATACTTTGTTTTATTTTACTTATTTTAACTTAAAATTTTAAATTACTTACTTAACCTTTATTATAAACTAATAAAAACACTTAATGCATGTCCATCTTTGTCCACTCAGGTTTAATTACAACATAAGGACCTCTAATTTAAAATTCCAAAGCTATTTAATACCTTCAACTATTAGAACATCACTTTTGCACTTTACGCGATTTAGTCTTTTTTATCAAATTGATCAATCAAACGATAAAATTCTTTCACGAAAATTTCAAACAATAATATTATCATGCCATAGAAATTATAATAATAATAAATCTTTTAATTTTTGGTCCTAAAACCACTGTTCTGATTTGACTAAAAACGAGCTATTACAAGTTGGATGATTGTTTAAGGTTCCGAGGTAGGATTTGTGTACCAAGAAATACTGAACTGATTCAGAAAATTCTTCATGAGGCACATAATGGTTATTTATCTGTTCATCCTGGAAGTACAAAGATGTATAATGATTTGAAGGAATTGTATTGGTGGTCAGGCATGAAACAATACATTTCAGAGTTTGTAACGAGATGTTTGATCTGTAAACAAGTGAAACCCAAACATCAAGTGCCTTTGGGTTTGCTTCAGCCTGTGACTATACCTGAGTGGAAGTAAGATAGAGTTACGATGGATTTCGTATCGGGGTTACCACTGACTCCGAAAAAGAAAGATGATATTTGGGTTGTTGTTGATAGATTGACGAAATTGGCTCATTTTATTCTGGTACATATCGATTATTCACTTGATAAACTAGTTGAATTGTACATTTCTAATATTGTTAGATTGGACGAGGTGCCTACTTCTATTATTTTGGATAGAGATCCAAGGTTTACGTCACGATTTTGGAAGAAATTGCAAGAAACATAGGGTATGAAGTTGAATTTTAGTATTGCATTCCATCTACAAACCGATGGTCAATCTAAGAGAGTGATTCAGATTCTTAAGGACATGCTTCGCTATTGTGTTTTAGAGTTCAAAGGTAGTTGGCAGAAATATCTACCGTTGGTCAAATTTTCTTATAACAACAGTTTTCAGTCGATTATAAAGATGGCACCGTATGAAGATTGTATGGCCGCAAGTGTCGAACTCTGTTGTACTGGATCGAGCTTAGTGAGAAATAGATTCATGGGGTTGATTTGGTCAGAGAAACCGAAGAGAAAGTGAAAGTAATTAGTGATTGTTTGAAAGTAGCTTCAGATCGACAGAAATCGTACGCGGATTTGAAACAGAAGGATATCAAATTTCAAGTTGGTAATAAGGCATTTTTGAAGGTGTCTTCCTAGAAGAAAATTCTTAGATTTGGTCGCAAAGGCAAGTTAAGCCCGCGTTTCATTAGGCCGTATGAGATCATTGAAAAAACAGGGCCAATAGCATATCAACTAGCATTGCCATCGGAGTTAGAA
Organism: Gossypium hirsutum; assembly: GCF_007990345.1. Lineage (NCBI taxonomy): Eukaryota > Viridiplantae > Streptophyta > Magnoliopsida > Malvales > Malvaceae > Gossypium > Gossypium hirsutum. The sequence continues at coordinate 78,537,488 of NC_053435.1, forward strand.
AGGATCCATAATGTATTTCATATGTCAATGTTACGACGATATGGATCAAACCCATCACATGTAATCTCACCATCAGAGATTGAGATTAGACCCGATATGACATATGGTGAAGAACCGATCAAAGTGTTAGCTCGAGAGGTTAAAAAGTTGAGAAATAAAAGCATAGCTCTAGTGAAATTTTTGTGGCAATGAAATGGGGTTGAAGAGGCTACGTAGGAACCTGAGGAAGCTATGAGAAAGCAATACCCTAACCTATTTTCTAGTAAGATTTTCGGGGACGAAACTCCCTAAGGGAGAGAGTTATAACAGCCCGTTTTTGGGTTAAATCAGAATAGTGATTTTAGGACCACAAGCCTGAAGTAGAAATATTTATTTTATTATTTCTTTAAGGTCTACAGCATGATAGAATAAATGTGTGAAAATTTCGTTAGGAAATTTTATCGATTGAGTACTCAATTTGACTAGAAGGACTAAATTGCAATAGGTGCAAAATTTGAATTCTATAAGTTAAAGGTGTCTAATTGTTATGAAATTTTAATTAAAGGTCCTTAAATGGTAATTTGACCATTATACTTTTGGACAAAAATGGACATCGTTAGGAGAAATTTTAAAGTTATGCATAAAGGGTATTTTAGTAATTTGGTAAATAAGGACAAAATTAACAAATAAAAGTGTCCATCTTCTTCAATTTAGTCCCCCATAGCCGAAAATTGCAAGGGAAGACATAGCTAGGGTTTGGCCAACTTTTAAGCTCGATTGTAAGTCCGTTCTTGTCTCGTTTTTAATGATTTTTACATTTTTTGAGATCGTTGTAACTTGATTTTGCTATTTCAAGGACTAATTTGAAGGAAAGTTAAAGTATAAAATTTTACCCATGTTCAATATGTTTGTATTTTGATGTTTGATGGTAGAAAATGCATGTTTGTTGTTAGTTAAACAATGTTTGTAAAGTGATTTTCGATAAAAACGTTAAATAGGGACTTATTTGTAAAAGTCTATAAAATGTGTAGAAAAGTGTGAATAAATGGAAAATATGGACTATTAGGAGTACAAATAATATTTGACTAGGCTTGGGTTGTGATGAAATTGAAAGAAATTCATTTTATGAGTCTAGGGACTAAATTGTAAAATGTTGAAAAGTTAGGGGCAAAAATGTAAATTTTGCCATAATGTGTTTTTGGGCTGAATTGAATAATGTGATAATTAAATAAGTTAAATGTGGTATTATAGATCAAGAAAAACAAAGTTCGGGTGTAGATCGGGGGAAAAAAGTAATTAATGAATAGATCCCTTTGGCCGTTTTTGTAGCAGAGGTAAGTTCGTATATTAAATAAGTTGTATTATAATTGTATTTTAAATGCTTTAATACTTCATGAATTGTGTAAATGACTCTAAGTACACATTCAACAACGTCGGTAAGCGAGAAATCCCAATTGAACCTTAAGAATAGATTAGGATACAAGTGACATGTCACTAGGGTTTTATGTTATGTGATCCGAGTGCTGGTCCTATACGTCCTACCGGTATTACAGTTACTTGATAGCTTGTGTGAGCAACAGTATATAGCTTCGTCTTAACTAACAGCTTGTGTGAGCAGGACCGATAATGCTCGAGAGCGAGCATATATGTGTTATGAGATAGAGGTAGCAATGGCTACATATCTGGCACCTTGTGTGCAAGGTTTTACCGAGTATTTGATATTATCATTCCGAGTGGTTCATTGGGTACGACAAAGATGATAATAAGTATGAAATTATTACGAGATGGTACAGGCATGTACTTAAAGCTTATGATTAATAATTCGTGAAATGACAATTTCAAGGTAAGTTTATGATGGAAGTGAATTATGATCATGAAAGTATGGTAAAATGCATTATTTTATATTATGTTACTTGAATGTTAAATGTATGGTAATAGTAGCTTATTTCTTCATACGAGCTTACTAAGTTATATAGCTTACTCCGTTTTATTTTCCATGTTTTATAGTCTCACCAAGATTGTCGGAGATCATGTCACACTATCAAAGTGTCATTTTGGGTATCAATGATCTTAAACATTTTGAGTATATGGCATGTATAGGGACTTGGTCATTTTGTTATATGAGCCATCATGATTTACCCAAATGTATTGGCTTGTAATTGTCAAAGGCCAGATTTGGCATTTGGCCATGTAAATTGACTCATTTGGATTAAATTGGTTGTAAGCTTAAGTATATTCGTATAGGTGCAAATATCTGTTTTATGATGTGGTCTATAAATGATTGGTGAATGGTTGAATGTGACTTAATGGTTTTGTTGTTGAATGGTTGAGATTGGGTCATTAGTATTCTTGGAAATCTAACAAGAATTATGCATGATAAAGTATTTGTGTTGGTACTTGTGGATGTGAATTTGGCATTATTTGGCTTGGTAGAATATGATGTTGTAAGTATGTTATGTGTGGTAATGGAATGATATGTTCTAACCTTGATTTTGGATGTATTGGTTGCCTAAATATACCATGATTTATGCCATTGAACTTATGTGTGTGTAGGTGGAAATGAGGATGACAAATGGCTTGGTAAATATCCTTTATTTCATCCACACGGGTATGTGTCTAGACCGTGTGTACCCCATGGGCATGTGTTTTGGCCGTGTGTCACCTGCACCTTAATTTTGAGAAACAAAATGCTCAAAATTGAGAACACGGGCAGAGACACGAGCTGTGTCTCAGCTGTGTGAGGAACACGACCTCAAGCACGGGCGTATGTCCTGACCGTGTGAAGGTTGCACCTATTTTATGAAAATCGAATTAACCACACGGCCTAGCACACGGGCGTGTGACTTGGCCGTGTGACCTCAATTTGTTCATGCTTTGCAAAACTGAGAGTTACACGGGTTAAGGACACAGGCGTATGTGACCACACAACTTGCCCACACTGGCGTGTCCCAAATCACACGGACGTGTGACCCCTGTTCATAGCAAAAGTTTTCTAAGTTTTGCAAAAATTTCCTGAGTTATCGGTTTAGTCTTGAACCACTTCCAAAGTATGTTTTAGGTCTCGTAGGCTCGTATTAGGGACTTTATGATTGAATACAAATGTTTTTAATTTGGATGCATTTATGACTCGATTTGTATGTTTCTATGCGATGTAAGTCTGGCAATGCCTTGTATCCTATTCCGACGTTGAATACGGGTAAGGGGTGTTACATGCAACCAGTGATGATACCAAAGTGGAAATGGGATAGAATTACGATGGACTTCATATTGGGATTACCTATGTCTCCGAAAAAGAAAGATGCTATCTGGGTCGTTGTTGATCAGTTGTCGAAGTCCGCACATTTTATTTCGATGCGTGCAGACTTCTCTCTGGACAGATTAGCAAGTTATATATTTCTGAGATTGTAAGATTGCACGGAGTACCAGTATCCATCATTTCAGATAGAGATCTGCGATTTGCATCATGGTTTTGAAAGAAATTGCAAGAGGCTCTGGGTACGCGGTTGCATTTTAGCACTTCCTTTCATCCCCAAACCGATGGTTAATTTGAGAGGGCGATTCAGATTCTCGAGTATATGTTGCGTTGATGTATTCTAGAGTTCCAAGGTAATTGGGAAAAATATTTGTCATTGGTTGGATTCACGTATAATAATAGCTTCCAATAGGGCATTAAGATGGGGCTGTATGAAGCTTTGTATGGTTGTAAATGCCGAACTCCTTTATACTGGACCAAGCTTAGTTAGAAAAATGTACACGAGGTTGATTTGATCCAAGAAACCGAAGAAAAAGTGAAAGTGATTTGTGATAGTTTAAAAGCCACTTCAGATAGAAAAAAATTGTACGTGGATTTAAAGCGTAAAGATATTGAATTTCAAATTGGCGATAAGGTGTTTCTGAAAGTACCGATTTGGAAAAGAATTCTCCGATTTGGTCACAAAGGAAAGTTGAGTCCACGATTTATCGAACCGTACAAGATTATCGAGAGAATTGGGCCAGTAGCTTATCGACTTGAGTTCCCGTTAGAGTTAGAAAATATTCATAATGTATTTCATGTATCTATGTTACGATGGTACAGATCAGATCCTTCACATAGAATTTCTCCAATCAAGGTTGAGATTTAGCCCGACATGTCATATAACGAAGAACCGATTAGAATTTTAGCTCGAGAGTTCAAAGAGTTAAGAAATAAAAGAATAGCTTTAGTGAAGGTTCTTTGGCATCGTCACAGTATTGAGGAGCCTACTTGGGAACCCAAGGAAACCATGAGAAAACAACATCCTAACCTATTCCCTGGTAATATTTTCAATGACCAAAAATTCCTAAGGGAGGAGAGTTGTAACGGCCTCTTTTTAGTGAAATCGGAATAGTGATTTTGGGACTACAAATCTGAGGTCATAAAATTTATTTTAATATTATTTTGTGGTCTACAAGTTGATAGTAACAGTGCATAAAAATTTTGTTAAGAAATTTTACCATTTGTATGCCTAATTTGTGAAAAAGAACTATATCGCATAAAGTGCGAAAGTTGTGTTCTATTAGCTGAATGTGTCAAATAGTTATACAACTTTAAAGTAAAGGTCCTTATTGAGTAATTAGACCACTAATTGAGTTATTGGATGTACATGAATTAAAATCATGGTCTTTGAAATGTTAGGTAGTGCTAGGTGGAAACACGAAAATTTACACACTTTTTCATGCCCTTTTTAACTTAAATTCATGCAGTTTCGATAAAATTCCTGTCATAAAATAATTAAAGTGTACTTAAAATATGAAAATGTTTAATTTTAATTAATTTTATAATTAATTTTATAATTAATTTTGATGAATTTTAATTAATTTTATAAAGTATCAAGGTGAATTAATTTTCAGCCTAAGATGGTCCAAAATTATGTGTATTAATTCATAATATAATTAATTTTAATTTATATCCAATTTAATTTGGATTAATCAATTATTATTAATAAATTATGAAAAGTGGTCCAATTGAGTCGAACCGAGTGAACCGAACCGACCAAGTAATGGACAGCCCAAAACCGCCCCATGTCCTGACCCAAATCAGCTTATTGGCTGAATATTTAGCTTGCAAAGAGGCCCTTAAAGACTTGTTCAAATAGCATTCAAACCCTTCCACAAATGATGGCTTTCTAGATTTGCCTCAAGCTTAATTTAGCAAGTTTGAAATCATCAAACTTGCCACATGCGTGGCCGGCCAAGGGAGGGCTCTTTGGCTAGTAATTTTAGCTATTTTTAGCAGCCCTCTTCAGCTATAAAAACCCCCTTAACCTGATCATTTGAAACACACCTCAAGCATTCACATATTTCTCTCTTCTCTCCACTTTCTCTCTTCTTTTCCATTCAAAATTCTCTTGCTCTCTTGCCGATTTCTCCTCTTGGAAAATGGGCATTCATCAGCCATTTGGAGCAGCAATTAAGTGTTCATAGAAGCCTTGGTCTACGAGTGCAACGGAGAAGGAAGAACGGAGCAAACTAGTCAAGCCACGGAAAAACACCGGATTTGATTCTTGTTCCCTATCTCTTTAATTTTTGTTGTTGTTATGATGAACATATCTATGAATATTTATGTTGTTTGAATGGTTAATTTAATCAATTTAGCTTGAATTTAATTCGTGTTAGGTTGATTGCATTTCGTTAGCTAAAATTGTTAAAATCGTGTTTTTGTTGTTATAGGCCTCGGTAAAATGCTTGGTTAAGTAAAATCATGACTAAGTTACTCTTGCATTACAATTGTGAGGTAGCTAATGAATTAATTATTTAAATGGATTGAAATTGTAATTAATAGACACAGTACTTAATCAGTGGATGTTTAATCATCTAAGGTAGCTGAGGGTTAAATTAGCAATGGTATCTAACGATACATTTGCCTTGCGTAACTTGCAAGATTATTGTGATTAAGCTATTTCAAGGTAGGGATACCTTGTTACCTCACGTAGTCTTTTATGTGTTTATTAGATTTAATTAATCATTTGAATTGACATAGGGATATGTACAAGAGATTATTTCTATTTAATAAGTATGTATGTGCAATAACATATTTGCCTATTAAGATTTGTTTAATAGGTTGAATTGACATAGGGATATAGTCAAGAGATGAATTGATTTTAGTAGGTGATTATGTTCATAAGTTAGCAAATTACTGAGTTGTCGTGAATTTATTCGTAATAATATAAACATGAGTTTAATAATTCTAAGTTAAGAAATGTAATTAATCTAACACAATTATGTCATCTTGATTAAACTCGTATTTTGAATTCGTGCATTTGATATTTATTTATTTAGTTTAAAATCTTAGTTTTTAATCACCCTCTTCAAACAAAATATTTTTTTCACCAAAGTGTTTTAAATAACATTCATAAATAATTTTTTTCACGGTCCCTATAGGTACGATAACTCGACATTTACTTGTCACTTTATTACTTGTTGCGATTGTGTACACTTGCACATTTCCGTCGTTCCACTAGGTCATTAGAAAATAAAATAAACAAAACAAAAGCTAGCTATCATCTTTTTCATTTCTTTCTTACCGATTCTAGTAGCAAGAAATAGCCATGGAAGCTTGAAAATTTTAGCCAAGCTATTCTCTTGCATGTAAGCTATTTTGGCGGTTGTTTTTGTCGACTTTTATGTTTTTGGAACCCTAGTAGCTTAAGCTAGCTAATTAGGGGGCTAATTTGCAATATGATTAAAAATCTAGGGTTTTTCCATGAGAGCATTTAGGTTGTTTTTGATGTTGAATGGAAGAAAATGAATCTTGGTTGTTAAATAAACAACTTTTGTTAAAGGATTTTTAATGAAATTGTCAAATAGAGGTTAAATTGTGAAAAAAAATGAAAAGTTGGTGATAAATGTGTGAAATTATGGGATATATGGGCTGATTTGAACACTTATAAAATTCGACTAGGCTTGGGTGTTGAGAAATTTTCATGAATTTCATTTTTACTAGCCTAGGGACTAAATTTGTAAAGAAGTCTAATGTTAGGGGCAAAATAATAATTTTTCCATATCACGAAATTTGATTAAATTGAATAAAAATAAATATTAAATTAGTTAAATTTGATATTATATATATTAAGAAAATCTATGCTCGAATTTAAATAGGGGAAAAGAAAAAGTAGCGGATTGATCGATCGATTTACTCTATACTAATTTGAGGTTAATTTGTATAATCACTGTCGAAACCATTTTTTTATTTTGGAAAAAAATGGGGATCGACTTTTAAAACAAAGTGTGGAGTCGCCACCAATGTTTTTGTTTAGGTGTGATTGGATCACCTAATAAAATATTTTATTCCATTTAAATCAATTTTGGTCTACGTAATCCACTAGCCCATACGGAGGTAAAAACCTCACGAAAGCGTAGTTTCTTACTCCTAATTAAAGGTATAACCACAACAGCCATGCACTGCAATGCAATATTATTCTACAAGACTTGGACCACAACAATCATGCAAACAAATGCAAAAAAGAATCATGAATTTCAAATTAAATTTCCAATTTAGATAAAAGGACAGCAAATAATCAATTTTATGGCTTGACTCTCTTGTTCAATCCCCAGTGGAGTCGCCAAGCTGTCGAAACCATTTTTTTATTTTGGAAAAAAATGGGGATCGACTTTTAAAACAAAGTGTGGAGTCGCCACCAATATTTTTTTTAGGTGTGATTGGATCACCTAATAAAACATTTTATTCCATTTAACTCAATTTTGGTCTACGTAAATTTTAAAATGGGTTCGGGAGCCGGTTACATATGAGGAAGGGTTAGCACCCTCACTACGCCCAAAAATTGGCACCAGATTGATTAAGTGTTGTCCTTATGTCTAAGATTGGTTCCTTTTAAAATATTTGAGTGGTTCAAGTTGGTCGTCAAAATTCTCTCATTTCAAAGGTATACAGCATCACATCTAGCACGATAGGAGACGATTCTTTATAAATTTGAAAACACGATTGATTTTTGACTTCCAAAAGCTCATATGTTAAAAATTACACAAGGATGCCCAATTATTTAGTCCGAAAAAGAACCGAAACCCAGCACAGTAGGGCACAATTCCTCAAATTTCTAAACATTGAGTTTGCCTTATTTTAAAAAAAAATTAAATAAACCATTGTAAACTAACTCAAAACGTATTAATTTTATTTGAAATAAAATGGAATAATTGATTTTAAAGAGTTGAAAATTATAAAGTAACATTTGTAAACCAAAAGAAAAATAATAATCATGGGATAATATGCATGCATAAAATACAATACTTGGTGAATGAAGATAACATAACCTTATTTAACCAACTAACAAAACAAACAATTAAATAAAATTAATCCAAAATATAACCAAATTCACAAGCATGGGTGAACAACAATTGATTTAATAATACATAAAAACGAATAAATATGGTGTAACAAATATACATGAAATAATATAAAAACAATTAACACATGAGGTACCAAACAACATAAAACTAATACGATACAATAACAATTTCTAAAAATGATGGATTGATGAGCAAATAACATATGCTAGAACTTGAAATAATTTATAAGAAAAAATAAAGAATATATATAATTTTTTTTAAATTGATGTTGCAAAAAGAAACATTTAAATCAAATAATATGCCAAATGTTAAAAAAATATATTTATAAAAAATTGACAATATACACCCAATGAATGAGACTTTAAATAATACATAAAATATGAAAGGATAGTAAAAATACATAATAAAATATAATCGTAGGAAATAAATTATGCACACAATAGATTTAAAAAACATAGACATATATAAATAAATTTAGAAGCAATTACATGTAAAAGTAACATGGAATAAATATGAGTCTAGGATTAAATATATGTACTAATCTACATAAAATCATTTAAATGAAATACTATATAAAATGTTAAAATAATATGATATAAAAAGAATTTCAAAATGGTGATTTTATAAAAACAAAGAAGAGTTATTAAAGTATCTCAACACCTATAAAAATATTATGAACTTTAAAATAATAAGTATTTCAAATGGAAAACTCAATTAAAATAATATATATGTAAAAATATATATAAAAATACTTAACTGGAATATTATACAAAATGTTAAAATAATATAACATGAAGATTTTAAAATAATGATTTTTTTTAACAAAGTAAAATTATTAAAGTAATCTCAACACATAAAAAAATTTTAAATGAATTCTCTTAAAAATAACACATTGTATAGATAGAAAACTTAATTAAAATAAATTTAAAATAAAAGGGATAATCTATAAATAAAATAAACTAATGGAATTAAAATAAGGACCAACGCGCAACATGTGTGAATGTACAGGGACCAAAGCTAGAAATATTCCAAATCTCAAAACGTTGCATTGACCTAATTGACATCATGCGCAAATTATATGTATAAATTCTAAAAAACAAAGTAAAGAAAATAAGGTACAATTGAAAAACAAAGCGAAAGGGAGGACTAAACCCACAATTAACCCTCAAGGACCAAATGCGCGGATCTTAACTTTGCACGGGTCAGGTCATCGGGTTTGAGGTTTCCAGACGGTACCGTTTCAAAGCCATTGAGATTGGCTCAAAACGACGTCGCTCCCTATGCTCCATACAAACAAAAGGAAACCCTAAAATGAACCCCTAATCATTTTAAACAAAATCAAAACAAAAACTTAAGTTTCCTATTCCTCTCATGCGGCCGAATCACATGGTTCTTTGCCCCACCGTCGTTTTGCTTCCATATTTTGGTGAATTGCACCATTTGAAAGCATGGTTTGCCTTATTCAAATACGTACTCGAGGGTTTTGCTGCCCTTAAGCTACGGAATCCTCACTTATACTTCGATTATTGCGAAGCCAGCAAGGAATCAAAAGTCAATACCAAGGTAAGTCCCTTTTTATTTTTTCTTTTACCGTAAACAAAGACCAAGAAGAAAAGAGAAATAAAATCGAAAAAAAATGCTAGATCTGAGAATCACCTTTCTTAAATTGATTTCTAAATGCCTTTTCTCTGTATTCGATATTTCATATGCCTATTTCAGTGTGCATAATCCATCAAAGTACAAACAATGGCTTTTTATAGCCGAATTTACAGAATAAATAAAAAATGAAAATTCTATTTTCCTACTGTCATTTGCTTTATATTTTGTTAGCATTTCTGTTCTCGTAGGTTCTATATTGACGTGGAGGCGTACAGAGAAACAAGCTACTCGTGGGGAGGCCATTCGTGAGAGGCTCGATTCTATGGCTAGCTGCTGCACTGCGTATTCCAAAGACCTCAGGGTTTCTGGTGTTTTCTCATTATTGGGCTCATTTGGGCCACATGTAAATTGGGCTAGGATTTTAGGTTTTGGACTAGTGTTTTATTTCTGTTTCGAGCTATGTTTTGTTATTGGACTTTGGGTTAGTGTTTTGGGACTTTATTTTTGTAAAAGGACTTGGACTTTTAATTTATTTGGCTCATGGCTTTATTTTTTTTTCTATTTTTGGTTCTGGTATAGTTTTTTTTATGGGCCCGGGCGAAATGGGCCTATTACAGCTGCCCCTCTTTGCTTATTGTCGTGTAACGAGAATAGATCAAAGACTTTAAAAGGACCATTTTGCCCAGTCTTGCTGAATCCTGACTTCTTGGCTCTCCCTTTTCTACAAACAACCCCATTCGATCCTACTGTCTTCTGGGGTATACTCCAGGAGAATTCATCGTCTTTGATCTGCTCCACTGCTACCTTAGAGAGATAAGATCTACAATCATCAATCTGCTTCCTTGCTACCTCAGGAAGATAAGACTCAATCTTCAACCTGCTCTCTTGCTACCTCAGAAAGATAAGGCTTGAAGGCTTAAATCTGCTCCATTGTCGATACATGGAGATAAGATTCGCCTCTTCCGATCTGCTCCACTAGTGCTTAGGGAGATAAGATCTTCAATCTTCAGTCTGCTTCCTTGCTACCTCAGGAAGATAAGACTCAATCTTCAACCTGCTCTCTTACTACCTCAGAGAGATAAGGCTTAGGGACTTAAATCTGCTCCATTGCTGATACATGGAGATAAGATTCGCCATCTTTGATCTACTCCACTACTGCTTAGGGAGATAAGATCTTCAATCTTCAGTTTGTTTCCTTGCTATCGCCAACCTACTCTCTTGCTACCTCAGAGAGACAAGGCTAGTGTCTTAAATCTGCTCCATTGCCAATACATGGAGATAAGATTTGCCATCTTCGATCTGCTCCACTGCAACTTCAGGAAGATAAGATCTGACTTTACCAATGTCGCTACACTGTCCTCTGAGGAAAATATCCTGTAGACTCGATTTTATATGCGCATGTTTATGCCAAATGATTAGGATGCTATGATTGAAATGAATCCAATACTCCTAACTAAATATGGTATGAATGATATATGCATGCATAAATGAGAATGATTCATTTTCTTCTTTTTGTTTAAACTTAAGGTATTATCACTCGTTGTTCATTAGTATGCTGTCACTGACATATTCGCCCAACCATCATCTTGACAAAGTATCCCAAAGAAACAATCATATTCTGCTCAGCAAGTTTTCCCTACTGTAATTCCGACGTCCCTTCCACTATTCTTTTTGAGACAAAAACATTACAACTCAGTTGAATTTTCATTTGTTCAATCTACTACCTCACTCCTAGGGTGTCATAGCCAAATGTGTGTGTTTGATATTTGCATGGATACAAAATATAATTTCCCCTTTCTTGAGAATAATTCCTTTTTATATTGATCATTTTTCAAAATTGCATCACCAACACCATATCTTGTCCTTTTGTTCAATCATCATTTGGACAAAAAATCCAAAGAGGCGATTTATTCAAATATGTCCTTGAACTTGGTGTGTTCTAAGCAATAGTCTTGCTTCAGATTCTTGTATTACCTAGAAACTTCTAAAGTAATACGCAAAACTTCTATTGTGAAAACATTACTAGTTCATTCATCATTATTTCAATGTAACATGCTTGAAATCAAATCATAATAATTGATAAGAGTGGAATTGATTTTAGACTCAAAGTGAATAAATCGTCAAAAGAACAAAAAATGGCAATTGATTTGGGAATGTATATCTCGAAAAAGAAAGACTATTTCAAAGATAGCCAATTTATTGGAATAAAATGAGGACTCGGTACCCTTGATATCGCAAACTGAGTTTCTCTGTACGAACTTCTTGAAGACCAATTTAAACTTGACATGTGTTTAGGAGATCATAAGTACTTGGTCAATGCCCCAAGATGCAACATACCCTTTCCTTATTAATTCAGGTATAGCAAGATCATTGCCTTTCCCATTTTAAATCAACATTTGAGCCGCCGTTTTCGGGTTTTCAACTCAAATCCCCTTTGGTCTCAAGCGTCCCTTGTGGGTTTTCACCTTGGCCTCTCCCTTTTTTTTTTAATTCCATTTTTTATTGAGTCTCAAAGCGCCCTTTGCGGGTTTTCACTTCGGCTCTTTCCATTTTTTATTGGGTCTCAAAGCGCCCTTTGTGGGTTTTCACTTTGTCCCTTTTTTTTAAAAAAAAATCTCAAAGCGCCCTTCGCGAGTTTTCACTTTGGTTTCTTCCCCTCATTAGCTGTAATACTTTTTGACTGAATCTGAATTCACTAGATTAGATAATTTTTTTCCATCCATTTCGGCTAGGATTAATGCTTCTCCGGAGAAAGCTTTTTTCACCACATAAGGCCCCTCCCAATTTGGCATCCATTTTCCTCTAAAATCCTTTTGCATAGGAAGGATCTTTTTCAGACTTAGATCTCCCTCATGAAACTCTCTTGGGCGAACTTTTTTGTCATAATCCCGCATCATTCTTTTTTCATACATCTGACCATGCTGAATAGCTCTGAGCCTCTTTTCCTCAATCAAATTCAACTGATCATATCGAGACTGTATCCATTCTACTTCATCTAACTTCAAGCCTAACAAAACTCAGAGAGAAGGTATCTCCACCTCAATGGGTAAAACTGCTTCCATTCCATAGACCAATGAGAAAGCCGTTGCCCTAGTAGAAGTCCTGAAAAATGTTCGATAAGCATATAGAGCAAATGCTAACTTTTCATGCCAATTTCTATAAGTTTCAGTCATTTTTCCCACAATCCTCTTGATATTTTTATTGGCTGCCTCCACTACCCATTCATTTTTGGGCGATATGGTGATGAGTTGTGGTGTATGATCTTAAACTGACTGCAGACCTCTACTATTATGCTATTGTTCAAATTTAATGCATTATCAGATATGATCCTCTTAGGCATCCCATATTGACATATGATTTCCTTCTTTAAAAATCTACTGATCGTCGATTTAGTTACATTGGAATATGAGGCAGCCTCCACCCACTTAGTAAAATAATCGATGACCACAAAGATGAAATGATGCCCATTTGAAGCCTTCGGTGAGATTGGCCCTATGACATCCATGCCCCACATGGAAAACGGCCATGGAGAAGTCATAACATGCAAAGGCAAAGGAGGTACATGAATCTTATCACCATAAATTTGACATTTGTGACATCTCTTAGCATAATTGATGCAGTCTCCTTCCATAGTTCACCAATAATATCCGAACCTCATAATTTGTCTGGCCATTGTGAACCCACTAGCATGTGTTCCGCAAATTCCCTCGTGAACTTCTTCCAAAACTTTCTTGGCCTCCACAGCATCCACACATCTCAATAGTACCTAATCCTTTCTTCTTTTATATAGGATCTCCCCATATAAGATATAATCACAGGCTAGCCTTCTCAATGTCCTTTTGTCATTCTCTTTTGCTTGATCTGGATATTCACGATTTCTCACGTATCGTAATATATCCTGATACAAAGGATAATTATCTCTCTTTTCTTCCTCTATATTATAACAATAAGATGGGGTCTCACGGATGCTCATCTGAATTGGTTTCACATCTTCTTGTCTGCTCACTTTAATCATGGAAGCCAAAGTAGCCAAAGCATCTGCCATCTGGTTTTCATCACGCGGGAGATAATTGAAGGAAATATCATCAAACTCTTCAACTAACCTCAACACCAACCTTTTATAATTGATTAATTTGGAATCTCTTGTTTCCCATTCACCTTGAAGTTGGTAAATTACTAGCGCAGAATCTCTATACACTTCCAGTGACTTGATCTTTCATTCTATAGTTGCTCGGAGACCCATGATACATGCCTCATACTCTGCTATATTATTTGTGCAATCAAAATCCAATTTACATGTGAATGGATAATGATCTCCACTTGGGGACACCAAGACTGCTCCAATTCCATTACCCACAGCGTTTGAGGCTCCATCAAAATTCAATTTCCAAGAGTAATCTTTTGTAGTGTCCTCTTCAATAGCTGCCACATACGCTATCTCCTCATTGGGGAAATCAAAATTCAAGGGCTCATAATCTTCTAAAGCTCGACTGGCCAAAAAATTTGCTATTGTGCTCCCTTTCACGGGTTTTTGACTCACATAGATTATGTCAAATTCAGAAAGCAAAATTTGTCACCTAGCCATCCTTCTATTTAAGGCATTTGACTCCATCATATACTTTAGACGATCCAACTTTAAGATTAACCAAGTCGTATGGTACAACATGTATTGCCTCAACCTCCGAGCTGTCCAAATCAGAGCACAACACAATTTTTCAATTGGAAAATATCTTAATTCACACTCAGTGAATTTCTTACTGAGGTAATATATCGCCCTTTCTTTTCTTCCTGATTCAACATGTTGACCAAGCACACATCCCATAGAATTATCAAACACTACTAAATACAGTATTAACGGCCTGTCTGAGCTTGAAGGTGACAACACTAGAGGACTCGACAAGTTTTTTTAACTTTATCAAAATATCTTTGGCATTCATCATCCCATTCTCCTGGGTTATGTTTTTTAAGAAGATGAAATATAGGGTCACATTTCTCTGTCAATTGAGAAATAAACCGAGCAATGTAATTTAGTCTTCCCAGGAAGCCTCGAACTTCTTTTTGAATGCGTGGTGCAGAACACTCTTGTATAGTCCGGACTTTGTCTGAATCAATCTCAATTCCTCTTTCACTGACTACAAAGCCCAATAGCTTTCCAGATCTAGCCCCAAAGGTACACTTGGTTGGATTAAGCTTTAACTGAAATTTTCTCAATCTCATGAACAACTTTCTCAACACTTGGATGTGTTCCTTTTCAGTTCAAGATTTGGCGATCATGTCATCAACATAAACTTCAATCTCCTTGCGCATCATATCATGAAATAAGGTCATCATGCCCCTTTGTTATGTCGCTCCAGCATTCTTTAGTCCAAACGGCATCACCTTGTAACAGAACGTGCCCCACAAGGTTATGAAGGTAGTCTTTCCCATGCCCTCAGGATGCATCTTTATCTGATTGTATCTCGAAAAGCCATCCATGAAAGAGAACAACGAGTAGCCAGCTGTATTGTCCACTAGAGTATCAATGCGGGGCAAGGGGAAATTGTCCTTTGGACTAGCCTTATTTAGATCTCTATAATCCACACACATTCGCACCTTTCTGTATTTCTTAGAAACAGGCACAACATTAGCTACCCATTCTGAGTATTTAATCACCTGAAGGAATCCAGCATCAAATTGCTTTTTAACTTCCTCCTTTATTTTTAAGACAATATCTGCATCATTCTTCGAAGCTTCTGCTGAACTGGCTTGCAATTTTCTTTTATGGGAAGGCGATGTACTACAATATCAGTGCTTAAACTGGGCATATCCTGGTATGGCCATGCAAAAACATCTTTGAATTCCCGAAGCAACCCAACAAGGTCTCGCTTTGTTTCTTCAGTTATGCCTGTTCCAATTTTTACAACTTTCCCCTCTTCCAAAGTCACCATGTCCACTGCTTCTTTATGAGGTGAAATTTGTTTTTCCTCTTATTCTACTATCCTTAACAAGTCTGGAGATAAATCACAGTCTCTGTCATCTTCAAAGTCCTGAGATCCCTCTAAACACATGTCTTGCTCAAATAGTGATTCTGAGTCAGTAACAGCATCACTATGATATTGATATCCAAGGACCTATTATAGGTACAAAAAATATACAAAGAATGAATGAATTTGATAATTATTGTCTATATGGTATGTTTATGAATGAAATAAAAGAATGATTGAAGAAAGTCCAAAAAAGAATCAGGATAATTATTTAAATGGAAAGAATAACATAATTGCTTGTGGAAAGAGTAAAAGAATGTTTGCTCAAAATGACAGCAAAAATGTACTTCATTGAAATACTGATGTTTCAACATAAGCCTATTTCACAAAGAAATCATTATTGCCTCTAGGCTTAAAGAAACAAGTTTGTTTTGAACATTACTCTGAGTAACCTCTAAAAACTACAGGAAGGTCTTCTGCAGTCCAATTGTCTAGAACACTGCCAAGCTCATATGGACGAATATCTAACGAAATCCCCTCTTCAATTGCTTCTTCAAATATAGCATTGATGTGCACATTTCCTAATACCCCTTCTATGTTTTCTTTCTCTGGCATCCCTCGTTCAAGATAAATAATTCCTCCTGATACAAAAGTCCTAGAAATGTGAGGTATTATCATAGGCTCCCATTTAATTTCTCCACCACTTACACGTGTTCTCTTCTTTCCTGCCTTCTTTCCAATTCCCTTTTTCTTTACCTTGCATCTAGCTTAAACCCCAAACCAAAGCGATCATGTTTGTCTTTCAACATCAGAACCTCAATTCTTACCTGGAGACATCTCCCAAGTCCCTTTCCTGGTAAAGCTCCACGTCCTACCATCAACTGTAGACCCATCATCGTAGTTTTAGACATTTTCGGCTCCAGAATTCTACTTCCCTCAGTGATGAATGTTGCATTTACAAACTCCAAAGATCGAAAAGAACATTCAATAGCTTCATCATCTATCTCTAAATATGGTGTGTCACTGCTTATAGCTGCGATAATATCCTCTTCAGCATTTATCGTTACCAACCGTCCTTCTGATACTAGCTTTAGCTTCTGGTGTAATGACGAGGGCACTACCCCTACTGAATGTATCTAAGGTCTCCCTAACAAGCAGTTGTAAAAGGGCTTAATATCCATCACTAAGAAGTCTACCTCATATGTAGTTGGGCCAATCAACAAAGGTATTTCTATTCTCTCCATGACTCTCATTTCTGTGCCATCAAATGCTCGCACTATATTCTGACATCCCTTCATGTGTGAACTATCCATAGGTAACCTGTTTAACATGGACAAGGGAAATACATTCAATGCCGACCCATTGTCTACCAGAACTCCTAGCAATGTGTATCCTTTACATCTGGTGGTTATATGCAAAGCTTTAGTAAATCCCATACCTCCTGGTGGAATCTCATCATCATTGAAGAATATGAAGTTGTCAGCACTGATATTATTAACCAACTGGTCCAACTTGTTGATGGAATATCATTAGTCACATACGTCTCATTTAATACTTTCATCAATGCACTTCGGTGTACCTCTGAACTTAGAAGCAAAGCTAATATAGATATGCGGGATGGCTATTTATGCAACTATTCCACCACACTGTACTCACTATGTTTTAAAAAGTTCAGGAAATCCTTAGCTTCCTTTTCTTTCACTGGTTCATTAACAGGCACCCCAGGTTCGACCTCTTTTACCCCCTTTTGTTCGACCATTAAATCTTTTACTTTTACAGGCTCTGTTCGGGCATTTGTCAAATCATATCGCCTTCCACTACGCGTGTGAGAACCTATATTTTGATCTTTCTTTAACGAGCTGACTAAATTCTCCTTTCCTGGGACTGTCACATTACAATCATAATTCCAATGGACCCTTTTGTTATCCTTATAAGAGAAAACTACTGGTTTCTAAATTTATGATCTTCGGTTCATCTGAATTCCTGCTTCATTCTTAGGACATGAAATAATAACCACAGGACGATTGACTTTTTGGATATTCATCGTGGATTCCGATGCGCATATATACCCTTCCTCTTCAACCTCTTCATAAAATTCTATATCTTTACTATCTATAAATCCCTGGATAATAGCTTTGAACTCTTCACATTCTTGAATTTCGTGTCCCTCTTCATGGTGGAACTCACAATAATTCTCTATCTCATTACCACTTTCTTCTGAATTCAACAGAACTAACCTGTTCTTTACCATCTCCTTCTAGACCCACTTCAAGGAAGTTTTTACTTCCATAATATCCGCCTTAGTTCTTTTTCCCTTACCTCCATCTATCACGTGTACCCCACTATCAGTATGATTAGGTAATGGATTTTCTGCACTGGCGCATTATCAAACTTCACTATGCCCATTTGAATAAATCTTTCAACCAGCTTCTTAAAAGTAGTGCAGTTTTCTATTGAATTTCCTACGATCCCTGCATGATACTCACATTGAGCATTTGCATCATACCATTTAGGGAATGGAAGCTGTAATGGCTTTAGATAAAAAGGTGCCACCATATGTGCATCAAACAAACTTTGATATAATTCTTTATACGTCATGGGAATTGGCGTAAATTAAAGTTTCTCGCTGTTTTGTTTTGCTTCAGATTCCTGCTTTGATGAGCCCTGACCAGCAGTTATTGCCTTTGGTTGACTTACAGTAACAGACTTTGAATACCCCATGTTTGCATTGTTCACCTCATTTTCCTTTTTCCACGGGACAGACCTTCTGGTATTTTCTCCTGCATCTATCCTTCCATTTCTTATTGCATTCTTGATTATTTCTCCAGTCATTACCACATCTGCAAAACTCTTTATAGCACTTCCTAATATATGAGTTATGAATGGAACTTTTAAAGTATTAATAAATAGCATCGTGGTTTCTTTCTCTAAGAGCGGCGGCTGAACCTGGATGGCCACTCCCTCCACCTCTGTGCATATTACTTGAAACTTTTGTTTGGTTTTTTCTCCATATTCTACAGAGTAATTCTATCAGAAGTCATATCTGGTACATGGCTGTATTGTTTCATGAATGCTTGTGCCAGATCTCTCCATGAACTAATTCTATTTCAACTCAACTGATTGTACCATTTAGCTGCTATTCCCGCCAAACTGTCTTGGAAGCAATGAATCAACAATTGATCGTTATTAACATACCCAGTCATTCTTCTACAAAACATGGTAATATGAGCTTCAAGACAGCTCGTTCCATTGTACTTCTCAAATTCTGGCATATTGAACTTGAATGGAAGCACTAAGTCTGGGACCAAACTCAGATCTTTTACATCAATTCCAAGATGTCTATCAACACCTCCCATTGCCCTGACCTTTTCCTCCAGCCATTTACACTGCCCCTCCAATTGTTTCTGTGATTCTGTCCTCGCCCTTTCCTCTTTCGCAACTTCATCCAAATCAGGTACCATTGGATTATTCGAGTTATTACTAGGATTAAAACCTGAACTAGTTTGGAAATTCAATGGTATTGAAACTCCAGCCTGAAACTGTTGAGGCCTGACTGTAACAGATGGTTTCTACAGATTAATCTTAGGTTGTGTTTGTACATGTTGGAGTGAAACCAGGAGGATATTGAGGGTCTTCATTACTTTCCCCAACATTATCCACAGGACCTTTTCCCTTATCCATCCTTCCTACCAGTAATTGGGACAGTTGATTCATCATATCTCTTTGGGACTCCATCATTTGATCCTTCATCTCTTGCTGAATCTTAGCTAGCTGCTCTTGCATCTGTGACTGTATTTGTTCTTGCATATCCATTTGCATTTGCTCTAACTTTTCAAGTCTTTTGTCCATTGACTTGGTATTTTTCCTTGTACCGTAGGGATACGTATTTGGTGTGTTTTTTGTTGGTTTCCAGATTACTGAAATAATCTTTAATTAATTAGAATCTTTTTATGGCCTTTAATGCATATGATGTAATGTAATGCAAATGCATGAATGCAAAGCAGGCATCAATTCTGATTCAATTCCATTTAGAAAACTTTACTAGAAAATAAAATTCTTTACATAAAACCCAGTTACAAATAAGACTTCACCCTAATACTCAAAGCTTTTATTTTCCTAAGAAGTGAAGGTAGCTCCTGTCCCCTAACTGACTCCAACTCATACTTCACACTTAATATGTCTGCTTGTACCGCCAAAGTCTGCAAGTAATCAGCTACTTCCCAAATTTGTGTTACGGCCTCTCCCATAATGTAATCCCTGCTTCTAATTTAATTTTGAGAGTGATGAAGTTGTCCCTTCCATTGTTCTTCATTTACCTCCAAGAATCCGATCCTCATTTCACAACTTTGCAATGTCGCCTCTAATTCTTCTATGTTCCCTTTCATCTCTTCTATCTTCCTTAAGCTTGCTCTCAACTCCATCATAGAATTGCGATTCCGGTATAGACAAAGAGATCTCTCTAGTTCCGCTACTCTAGCCCTTAATTCAACTTGTTCATTTTTACTCTCTGATAGACTTTTCTCCAATGTCTCATTTCAAGCTTGAACCTCTTAGAGTTTCTTTTCCCATTGATCAGCCTTAGTCTTTTCTTCTCGAATTTCCTGACGCCACTACTCTGAAGTTTTCCCTAACCCAGCAGTCCTCATTGATAGGCATAACTTCTTATAATCTATCTTCAAACCTTCCATATCCTCCTCAACTTCATTCTTCCTTTTCCATAACTTTTCTGCCTCTGAGTTCTGAACCTCCACATCTAATCTCAGGTGTATCTTTTCTTCCTCCAACTGCTTAATCCTCTTCTCAAGCTCAGAACTCTTCTTCTCAAAGTCCTGTTTTATAATTTTCAACTCTGACAGGGCAACTTGTAATTGTTCCTCCATTGGTCGAGTACCTTCTAAACTTGGCCTGGGAATATTATCATTGACCCTTTTCCTAAACCATCCATTGTACTTAGGTGTTGTCATGGAACCTACAGCCACCCTCTTCATCCAACGAGTTTGCTTCCAAGCATCAAACAGTTCCCAAACCTTCTTCTTATAGTGGTCACCTTTATATGAATTCACACTTAGCAAGTCCGTAAGTCATGGGTATAAACTTCCTTGATTTATACTACCTTAGTTCAAGCAACGGAGCATATCCAGTGGCTCCCTAAATTCCTGACAATGGTACCCAATCAAAGTTCCCACATCGATACAGGATCTCATCAAGAACCATCCAAAAAGCTCTCCACTCTATATCCTCCTGTTTGAGGTTTTAAAGAATTTTCACCCATTTCCCCTCTGAAACATCATCTTTCCTTTGCAAAGTTGTCTCCTCCTTTAATGGGGAGTAACTTTTAGAGAAGACCCAATAAGAAACCTTGTTCACTTTCCAAAAATGCCCATGAAACCACACCATCAACAGCTGTGCACATCCAATAAATCTACCTTCACCTGCCCTCAGACACATGCTCAAGGATCTGAACGTCTCAGCTAGTATTACAGGTACAAGTGTGATTCCCTTCTCAAGACGATCGAATAAATCAGTGACTGCTTCATCTACGTGCCTTAAAGCCTTAGGAAAAATCACCAAACCATAGATGCTTAAGGCGAAGATATCGACCCTCTTCCTTTCATCCGGATGTGTTAAAATCAAATCTCTCAAATTCTCCCAAGGAATACGTTTACTATCCCCCTTTTGTTAAATTCGAGCAGTGACCCATGGCTCGCTCATCCCTGAAATATTCATCAATTTCTTTGCAAAAGTTGGGCCATTAAAAACCTTATCATAAGCTTTTCTGACTTGAATTTTTGGACATCTCAGTAAGGTAGTATATTCCTCCACGGTGGGCACCAAGTCTACTTCTCCAAAAGTGAAACAATTGTAGGCAGAATTCCAAAATTGAGCCATAACTCGGAACAAATGCTTGTCCACCTTAATATCGAGCAAGTAGGGTGTATCACCATAGCTTTGATAGAACAACTGTTTAGTTCCCTCATCCCAATGAGCCCATATATCTCTCAATTCTTGCAACTCATTCTGTGTCACATTGATGCGGGTGAAGTTCTGCAACCCCGATGCATATCCTTATGCCAGGCTATCCCCTTTCTCTGATTGTAACTTCTCTGACCATACACGGACGGCCGCATTATCTTAACTTTATCAAGAAATTTATTCTCCATGTTAAATCTTCTAACTTAGTAATCGAACACGAATCGACACCTCCTTTAATATGCAATGTTATGCAAAACACAATCAAAACAAAACACAATAGGTCAGTATCAAATATAAGTGATAAAATACAAGCAAAAAAAAGATAACCA
Organism: Gossypium hirsutum; assembly: GCF_007990345.1. NCBI lineage: Eukaryota > Viridiplantae > Streptophyta > Magnoliopsida > Malvales > Malvaceae > Gossypium > Gossypium hirsutum. Next base: position 78,559,653 of record NC_053435.1, read on the forward strand.
AAACACATATATGGGCAACTACTAAGGCTTAACATAGCTCTACCTAAGGATGGCTCTTAGGGTTTACTATATGTGGTTCAGTTCTAAAGAAAAGATACCCAAACTAGCAGATTCCTCAATCCTCACCCATTATAGGCTCATATGGATCGATTTCGATTCAGGGGAATACATTTCCCTATGACCATGCGGAGATGAAAATCTCAGGAAAGCATAGGTATGGATGTATCCCGAAAGTAATCCACTAGCCCATACGAAGGTAAAAACCTCACGAAAGCGTAGTTTCTTACTCCTAATTAAAGGTATAACCACAACAGCCATGCAGTGCAATGCAATATTATTCTACAAGACTTGGACCACAACAATCATGCAAACAAATGCAAAAAAGAATCATGAATTTCAAATTAAATTTCCAATTTAGATAAAAGGACAGCAAATAATCAATTTTATGGCTTGACTCTCTTGTTCAATCCCCAGTGGAGTCGCCAAGCTGTCGAAACCATTTTTTTATTTTGGAAAAAAACGGGGATCGACTTTAAAAACAAAGTGTGGAGTCACCACCAATATTTTTTTTTAGGTGTGATTGGATCACCTAATAAAACATTTTATTCCATTTAAATCAATTTTGGTCTACGTAAATTTTAAAATGGGTTCGGGAGCCGGTTACATATGAGGAAGGGTTAGCACCCTCACTACGCCCAAAAATTGGCACCAGATTGATTAAGTGTTGTCCTTATGTCTAAGATTGGTTCTTTTTAAAATATTTGAGTGGTTCAAGTTGGTCGTCAAAATTCTCTCGTTTCAAATGTATACAGCATCACATCTAGCACGATAGGAGACGATTCTTTATAACTTTGAAAACACGATTGATTTTTGACTTCCAAAAGCTCATATGTTAAAAATTACACAAGGATGCCCAATTATTTAGTCCGACAAAGAACCGAAACCTAGCACAGTAGGGCACAATTCCTCAAATTTCTAAACATTGAGCTTTGCCTTATTTTTAAAAAAAATTTAAATAAACCATTGTAAACTAACTCAAAACGCATTAATTTTATTTGAAATAAAATGGAATAATTGATTTTAAAGAGTTGAAAATTATAAAGCAACATTTGTAAACCAAAAGAAAAATAATAATCATGGGATAATAAGCATGCTTAAAATACAATACTTGGTGAATGAAGATAACATAACCTTATTTAACCAACTAGCAAAACAAATAATTAAATATAATTAATCCAAAATATAACCAAATTCACAAGCATGGGTGAACAACAATTGATTTAATAATACATAAAAATGAAAAAAATGTGGTGTAACAAATATACATGAAATAATATAAAAACAATTAACACATGAGGTACCAAACAACATAAAACTAATACGATACAATAACAATTTCTAAAAATGATGGATTGATGAGCAAATAACATATGCTAGAACTTGAAATAATTTATAAGAAAAAATAAAGAATATATATATAATTTTTTTTTAAATTGATGTTGCAAAAAGAAACATTTAAATCAAATAATATGCCAAATGTTAAAAAAATATATTTATAAAAAATTGACAATATACACTCAATGAATGAGACTTTAAATAATACATAAAATATGAAAGGATAGTAAAAATACATAATAAAATATAATCGTTGGAAATAAATTATGCACACAATAGATTTAAAAAACATAGACATATATAAATAAATTTAGAAGCAATTACATGTAACAGTAACATGGAATAAAATATGAGTCTAGGATTAAATATATGTACTAATCTACATAAAAACATTTAAATGAAATACTATATAAAAAGTTAAAATAATATGATATAAAAAGAATTTCAAAATGGTGATTTTATAAAAACAAAGTAGAGTTATTAAAGTATCTCAACACCTATAAAAATATTATGAACTTTAAAATAATAAGTATTTCAAATGGAAAACTCAATTAAAATAATATATATGTAAAAATATATATAAAAATATTTAACTGGAATATTATACAAAATGTTAAAATAATATAACATGAAGATTTTAAAATAATGATTTTCTTTAACAAAGTAAAATTATTAAAGTAATCTCAACACATAAAAAATATTAAATGAATTCTCTTAAAAATAACGCATTGTATAGATAGAAAACTTAATTAAAATAAATTTAAAATAAAAGGGATAATCTATAAATAAAACAAACTAATGGAATTAAAATAAGGACCAACGTGCAACAGGTGCGAATGTACAGGGACCAAAGCTGAAAATATTCCAGATCTCAAAACGCTGCGTTGAAGCGTGGACCTAATTGACATCATGCGCAAATTATATGTATAAATTCTAAAAAACAAAGTAAAGAAAATAAGGTACAATTGAACAACAACGCGAAAGGGAGGACTAAACGCACAATTAACCCTCAAGGACCAAGTGCGCGGATCTCAACTTTGCACGGGTCGGGTCATCGGGTTTGAAGTTTCCAGACGGTGCCGTTTCAAAGCCATTGAGATTGGCTCAAAACGATGTCGCTTCCTATGCTCCATAAAAAAAAGAGGAAACCCTAAAATGAACCCCTAATAATTTTAAACAAAATCAAAACAAAAACTTAAGTTTCCTATTCCTCTCATACGGCCGAATCAGATGGTTCTTTTCCCCACCGCCGTTTTGCTTCCATATTTCGGTGAATTGCACCATCTGAAAGCATGGTTTGCCTTATTCAAAGACGTACTCAAGGGTTTTGCTGCCCTTAAGCCACGGAATCCTCACTTATACTTCGATTATTGCGAAGCCAGCAAGGATTCAAAAGTCAATACCAAGGTAAGTCCTTTTTATTTTTCCTTATACCGTAAATAAAGACCAAGAAGAACAAAGAATTAAAATCGGAAAAAAATGCTAGATCTAAGAATCACCTTTCTAAAATTGATTTCTAAATGCCTTTTCTTTGTATTCGATATTTTGTATGCCTATTTCAGTGTGCATAATCCATCAAAGTACAAACCATGGCTTTTTAAAACCGAATTTACAGAATAAATAAAAAATGAAAATTTTATTTTCCTACTGTCATTTTCTGTATATTCTGTTAGCATTTCTGTTCTCACAGGTTCTATGTTGACTTGGAGGCATACAGAGAAGCAAGCTACTCGTGGGGAGGCCGTTCGTGAGAGGCTCGATTCCATGGCTAGCTGCTGCACTGTGTATTCCAGAAACCTCTAGGGTTTCTGGTGTTTTCTCATTATTGGGCTCATTTGGGCCACATGTAAATTGGGCTAGGATTTTAGGTTTTGGACTAGTGTTTTATTTCTGTTTCGGGCTATGTTTAGTTATTGGACTTTGGGTTAGTGTTTTGGGCCTTTATTTTTGTAAAAAGACTTGGACTTTTAATTTATTTGGCTCATGGCTTTATTTATTATTATTTTTATTTTATTTTTGGTTCTGGTATAGTTTTTTTATGGGCCCGGGCGAAATGGGCCTATTACAATCACATTGTATATTTATATACTTTAATGGAAATATATGTATGTGTAACCCCCTACCTGTATCTGTCGCCGGAATAAGATACGAGGCATTACCAGAGTTTACAGAACTATTTTTCATTAAACCATATAAATCTTTATAAAATAGAGTTTACTATTTTAAAAATCTTTTAAAAGCTACATTTAGCTTGTAAATATTAAATAATATAATTTACGAGCTCATTTTTTGAATTTGGTGGTCTCGAATCACTATTTCCTACGTTGCTAAAATTTGGGCTCTTACAACTCTCCCCCTTAAGAATTTTCGTCCTCGAAAATTCCTTCAGTGGAGAGGTTCAAATATTTTTCACTAACTAATAGTATCACCAGTTCTCAAATCTGGAACATTAGCTACCTCTTCTAAATCATATATCAGGTAATTCTTTTCATACGATCTTTTTTTAAACTATTTAAAAGCATAGACTATTATTTTGTCTTACTGCATCAAAACACAGTTTACCCACTTAATGATATATCACTGTAAATCACAACTTTCTTACCCAATTTAGGCTGAATCTGAACTAATGCTTCGGTCAACAGAACTTTCATCTGGTCAAAATTTTGTTAACATTTATCAAGCCATTCAAATCTTACATTTTTCTGTAATAACTTTATCATCAATTTAGCTATCAATTATCAACACTGAAACCTTAAATTTTCTGAAATTATTACCATCATACAGATTGAAACCATAGTATTTTCATAGAGTCGGCATTTCAACCGTATAAATAGAATAATACCTCAATATTAATGGTATTCTCCAATTAGAAAAGAAAAATTGGAAATAGTTCCAGTAACTATCAGTGCAGTAATATAATTTGTATGATCCGAGATTCATATTACAGAACTCCCCTATTCGAGTCAGGATTTAAACAGTAAATATAATTACCTTCGGCCAATGAATATCTTCCACGAATAAATCATATTTATAATTTGGAGCTTCGACCCATAGAAGTAGAAACTAGTATCATATCCATCAAGTGTTCTCTCAAGCATAATTGATTAGAATACCAGAGAAAGATAGAACAGTACTGCTCATAGTTTATCAAAACTTTCAATAATTCCTTCTAATATCATAATTAGACAACCTTTCTATGTAAATAAGAATCACATCTAAAAATGAACATTCACATATGTCTCTAAAAATAGCAGAATATGTAGAATACTCAGACAAAATTGTTGTACCATGTCCAATTATAACAACTGCTTTCAGATATTTTTACGATTTTATTACTACTCTACTGACTACTAAAGTCATCAATAATATCACATTATTTAGTTCACTAAAGGAACTAATTCAGAAGAAATTTTTCAGTAAATTCATTTTGTAAATACCATACCTGAATAAATCGATTACTCATGAATAACTTCTTTCTTAACAGTAACATTGCTTATTCTGAATAATCTTCAGAAAAATTATCTAATATCTCAATTATAATCATCTTTACTAACCCACTCTTAGCTCTAACTGCATTATTAATTATTTAGCCACTAAACTCTTCAATTTCACACTTGTAAACTTAATCAATATAAATCTGGTAAATTTCACTGTATAAAGCTATAATTATGAGGGGGCAGAGGTCATAAAGCCTCAAAATTTGGCTTTCATATATACACACACATAACATGACTTTTATCATCAATATATTCATTACAAACATTCATTTCGTACCTTTATAAATCTTTACTCATCATAAGTAATCCGCTTTTTCTATCAAATACTCAAATATCACTTTCATCACTGTCGAAATTAGCTCGGTTGGAAGCATTTCTAAATCTATTAGTAAACAATTCTCATCAAGGTCGGGAGATATCACACTATCACAGGTTTTATAACGGCATGTATTTCTAGACATCCCATGTGCTACATTCAGTCTGAGAACCGACTAAACCGTAGCTCTAATACCACAAAATGTAACACCCCCTACCCGTATCCGTCGCCGGAATAAGGTACAAGGCATTACCAGAGTTCACAAAACCATTTTTCATTAAACTGAGTCATTTTACTATTCATATTCTGAACGTAATTATAATGTCGCTCTATTGGGCTCTTGAAGCCCAAAACATACATTAGAAATGATTCGGGACTAAATCGGGATCACAGGGAATTTTTTGCATAATCCCAAAAAATTATCTCTATTACAGGGACCACATGCCCATGTGCTACAGGGACACACCCGTGTGGTTCAGGCCGTGTGACCAACACGCCCATGTGACTTATCTTGCTCCAAGCCATGTGGCTTCACACACCCATGTCCTAAGGCCGTGTAACTCTTTGACTTACAACTCATGAATAAATTGATCCCACACGGCCAAGGCACACGCCAGTGTTGCTAGGCTATGTTGTAACACCCTAACCCGTACCCGTTGCTGAATTAGGGTTAAAAGCGTTACCAGACATATCAAAAAATTTAGCATTCAATTCACAAACATCATAGCATCAAAGGTCAAATATCAATATAAAGTCCCTTACGTAGGTCATCGAGACCTTAAACATGCTTTAGAAAAGGATCGGGATCAAACCGAACACATATAAAATTTTTTGAAACTTAATCAAATTTTCTAAGTTACAGAGGTCACACGCCTGTGTGAACAGGCCGTGTGCCTCACACGGCATTAGACACCCCCATGTGTCTAGACCGTGTCAAATCAAAGCATACATACTGACTTAATCACACAGCTAGCCACACGCCCGTGTGCCTTGGTCGTGCTCAAGACTGACTTAAAATCGTAGGGTACCCTAGGGGACACACAGCCGAGCAATATGACAGTGTGTCACACACAGCTGAGACACAGGCCCATGTCTCTGCCCGTGTGGACAAAAATAGGCCATTTGAAAAGCCAATTTGCCACCCAATTTGGGTCAAACCTACAAACATCAAACCAAGCACATTTGCACTATAATTTCAGCCAATTTCAATACCAGAACTTACATCATTCATGCCATATAATTATCAACTAAATTAGAGATTATAATATATACTCAATCATATCAAATTATAAGCCAAAGTCATATTAAATCATATATTTCATAACTCTAATTCACCTCATCCATTCACATGCCAAAACCTTACCAAATTGACCATTTCAATAGGCCATTGAAGCATATCAAAATATACCATTTATGAACACAAGCATATACCAAATTCATTCTTAATCTCATCCATAACCAAGCCATATCACATGGCTAGATATACACATCACAAAATATAACCAAAATTCTCTAGCTTATACATGCCATACCACAATATATACATTTTCAAAAGGTACCAAAATAGAGTTCGATATTGTGATGATGATCCTTAAAGATCCCCAAGTTCCCGATAGCTACGATATCTATAAAACAATGCAAACACATACAAAGTAAGCTTTCAAAAGCTTAGTAAGACATATACAAATAAACTTAACAAATAACATCAATTCATTCATATAATTTAAGGCAAAATACATTCACTTAGCCATATATCTCTTATATTTCATTTGAACATAATTCACAAATACATATCACAACTCATTTTCATAGTAACTCATACTTATATCATATATTCACCAAGGTACATTACTTACCTTTCATTATCAAACATGGTATACAATTTAAACATACCTGAGTCGGATACAAATTCACATAGTCATCTATTTTCTCGGAATGCCCGTTGAACCATTTGGAATCATAGGGATACGCGGATAACTCAGAAAGCACGTACAATGCCAATGTCCCAGATGTGGTCTTACATGTAATCAAATATCGATGACACTATCTCAGACAGGGTCTTACACGAAATCAAATATGATGTCAATGTCCTAGACGTGGTCTTATACATAAATCATAAGTTGATGCCAATGCCCCAGACTTGGTCTTACACGATAACACATATCGGATCATATGTCATGACATATGTATCCTAACTATTCTTAATATTCGTACGGGGCTTTACGAACGTCGGAACTTTGTAGATGCTTTCTCGTATATCTCATATTCAAGGCATAACGCCATTCATCATCCTTCAACAAAATATAAGCATAAATAAACCATTTCAAATACATTTATTTGTATATAGACTAACCTCGTAAGGATTCGGATAGACGGAATCGACTACTCGACGACTTCCGACTTTCCCCGATCTAATTCTGTTTTCTTTAATTCTTGATCTATATAAATTAAAATTTAAATCTTTTATTCACCAGATCATTCAAATCAATCCACAAACACACATTTAGGGCATTTTACAAATTAGCCCTCATATTTTCATATTTTGACAATTTAGTTCCATATCACAAAAATCACAAAATACACAAAATTTGCATATACTTATGCTTAGCTAAATATTCATAGCACTCATACAAGTCCACATATTTGATTTATTTTACATTTTAGTCCCTTAATTTACAAATTTTAGAATTTAGCCCAAATTACTCAAATTCATCAAAAATTCAAAGATAAAACTTTGTAATCTAACACATATCATTAATTTACTATCATCAAACTTCATAAAGCTCATAGTTTCATCAATGGCATAGCTCAAAATCATTAATAATTTTAGAAATTATGATATGGGCTTGAGAGTATACCGAGCAACGATCACAAAAATGTAGAAACTATCAAAAACCGATCAAAAATCATTCTTCAATCACCAATCAAAGTTTCAAAACCTTAAGAGCTCTTATTCATTCTTTTTCTTTGATGAATTCGGCTAAGATGATGATAATAACTTAATTTCATGCTTTTTTTAAATTAACATTAATTGCAAAATTTACTTATTTAGCCTTATTATTCACATTTAAATTCCACTAACATTTGGCATATATGTCCATTCAAACTTTCAATGGTCAAATATCAACATAAGGACTTCTCCATTAAGAAGACATAGCAAATAGGATCTTTAACAATCAGCAGGCAACTTTTACATTCTATGCGATTAAGTCCTTTTATCAAATTACGCACACAAACGATTAAATTTTCATACGAAATTTTCACACATTTTAATTCACATATTTTAAACATGGAAAATAATATTTCAATATTTTTTTACTTAAATTTGTGGTCCCGAAACCACTATTCTAACTAGGGTCTAAATCAAACTCTTACATTTCTCCCTCTTAGGGATTTTCGTCCCCGAAAGTCTTACTATTGAACAGATTTGAATATTGTTGTCTTATAGTATCCTCAGGCACCCACGTAGCCTCTTCAACACCGTGTCGATGCCACATTACTTTTACTAACAGGATTTTCTTACTTTGCAGTTTTTTAACCTCGCGAGCCAAAATATGGATCGGCTCATCATCGTAGGTCATATTAGATTGAATCTCAATCTCAGACGGAGGAATTAGATGCGAAGGATCGGATTTATATCATCGAAGCATCGATACATGAAATACATTGAATATCTTTTCTAGCTCAGGTGGCAACAACAATCTATATGCAACCGGTCCGATACACTCGATAATTTCATACGGCTCGATCAACATTGGACACAATTTGCCTTTTCTATCGAACCGAAATACTTTCATCCACGGGAATACTTTCAAAAACACTTTTTGTCAATCTCAAATTCAATATCTTTTCATTTCAAATCTGCGTAAGATTATTGACAATCAAAAGCTGCTTTCAAACTATCTCGGATCACTTTTACTTTCTGTTCAGCCTCTTTTATCAAATCCACCTCGTGTATCTTATTTTTGCTTTCAAACTTACCTTTCATTCTCAAACATGGTATACAATTTAAACATATCTGAGTCGGATACAAATTCACAGTCATTTATTTTCTTGGAATGCAAGTTGAACCGTTCGGAATCATAAGGATACGCAGATAGCTTGAAAAGCTCGTACAATGCCAACGTCCTAGATGTGGTCTTACATGTAATCAAATATTGATGCCACTGTCCCAGAAAAAGTCTTACACGAAATCAAATATGATGCCAACGTCCCAGCCATGGTCTTACACATAAATCATATGTCGATGCCAACACCCCTGATGTGTTCTTACACGATAACACATATCGGATCCTATGTCATAACATATGTATCCTAACTATTCCTAAGGTTCGTATGGGGCTTAGGGACGTCAGAACTTTGTAGATACTTTCTCGTATATCTCATATTCAAGGCATAAAGCCATTCATCATCACTCAATAACATATAAGCATAAATAAACCATTTCAAATACATTTATTTGTATATAGACTTACCTTGTACAGATTCGGATAGAGGGAATCGGCTACTCGACGACTTTCGACTTTCCCTGATCTAATTCTATTTTCTTTAATTCTTGATCTATATAAATTCAAATTTAAATCTTTTATTCACCAAATCATTCAAACCAATCCACAAATACAAATTTAGGGCATTTTAAAAATTAAACCTCATATTTTCATATTTTGACAATTTAGTCCCACATAACAAAAATCACAAAATACACAAAATTTGCATATACTTATGCTTAGCCGAATATTCATAGCACTCTTACAAGTCCACATATTTCATTTATTTTACATTCTAGTCCCTTAATTTACAAATTTCACAATTTAGCCCAAATAACTCAAATTCATCAAAAATTCAAAGACAAAACTTAGTAATCTAACACATATCTTTAATTTACTATCATCAAAATTCATAAAGCTCATAGTTTCATCAATGGCATAACTCAAAATAATTAATAATTTTAGAAATTAGGACATGGGCTTGATAGTATACCGAGCAACGATCATAGAAACGTAGAAATTATTAAAAACGATCAAAAATCATACCTCAATCACCAATCAAAGTGTCGAAACCCTAAGAGCTCTTATTCATTCTTTTTCTTTTTTATGCTTTTTTTTAATTAAATTAACATTAATGTCAAAATTCACTTATTTAGCCTTATTATACACATTTAAATTCCACTAACCTTTGGCATATATGTCCATTAAAACTTTCAATGGTCAAATATCAACATAAGGACCTCTCATATAAGAAGACATAGCAAAAAGGCACTTTAACAATCTGTAGGCAACTTTTACATTTTACGCGATTAAGTCTTTTTATCTAATTAAGCACACAAACGATTAAATTTTCATATGAAATTTTCACACATTCTAATTCACATATTTTAAGCACGAAAAATAATATTTAAATATTTTTTGACTCGAATTTGTGGTCCCAAATCCACTATTCTAACTAGGGTCTAAACCGGACTGTTACGCATGTGGTTAATTTTTATTTTCGAATTAGGTGCAGGATTCACGCGGCCGTATCACACGCCCGTGTATCCAGGCCGTGTACCTCACACGGGCAAGGCACACGCCCATGTGGGAGCCCGTGTGCTCGATCCTGGGCATTCTGTTTTGCAATTTCTGAATACAGGGCACACACGGCCTTGACACACACCCATTTACTAATAGACACACGCCCGTGTGTCTACCCGTATAGACAAAAACAAAGCTATATCCAAGCCTCATTTCTCACCCAATTGGTCTTTTTCTTACACCAACATTTAAATATGTTTAAGATTCAATTTATATGGTTAAATATCTAAATTTATCAATCAACTATTCATATATATATAGATATATTCATAAATTTTTATAGCATTCTTAACCATCATCTTCATCCCTATACTTATACCATCTCATCATTTGTTCATTTTACACCCATATCAGACATGATAAAATCATAATTATATGTAATTCAAAACTTACTAAATACAAGCCATACCAATGGCTAGTTACAATTAGATCATTTATAAGCCAACATGCTAATCAACCTATACATGCCATTATAACAATAATTCATTTACCATACATACCAAAATAGGCCGATAGATAGTGTGAGTGATCTCCGTCAAGCTTCCTAACCAACGAGCTTCTGAAAACTCACTCACTTAAATTTAATGTAAACATGCAAGGCATATTCATATCATCTTGATCATGAGCCCTAACACATAACCTCATCACCCTTGTTAGTCGTACACTTCATATAAATACCAAGAAACATGTATGAACTCAATTCTCAGTAAATTTCTCATATATATAGACAATTTCACATTATGTAATCATATAACATATAGCAACCATATCTCTGTATTTTAAATATATTTTCATAACAACTTGTCTTGATTTCATACTATTTTATATTTGAGCTTTACTCATCAAAGTATTTGAAATATCATCTTTATGCAAATAGTACACATGAGGTACATAATTTCATAATTATGAATGAACATATTTATCAAACATATTCCATGTTCATATATCATAGTCTCATGTCTCCATATATCAATAACCATCATTTTCTTGTATTTTAGATAAATACTTGTAACCATACATAAGTATGCAATTTTCTATTTCTTCCTATCAATCACAATTTCAAATGAAAAATTCTTATGAATACGCTCACCAATTTCATAATTCCAATTATTTACCATTTTCCATATTTATCCCCTTGAATTCCTCGGAATTTCAATGGATTTCCTGTAGTACACTCATGGTGTATAATTTCATTAACCGTCAATTCATACACATATATATATAAGTCCTTTTCAGAGAGCACACTCCCACGAACCTCATTTCTTACAGCAAGATTACCAGTCCAGGCTAAATCCCCTATAAGAGAGCACACTCCCACAAACCTCATTTCTTACAGCGGGATTACCAGTCCAAGCTAAATCCTCTGTAACATATGCTCAAAGAGTATTGTCGAGATTACTAATCCAGGCTAAATCCAGACTCACATTTACTTTAGATTACCCGTCCGGGGTAAATCCATTTCACACATATTCTTCGGGAGGGCTTATATCAGGATCACCCGTCCGGGCTAGATCCTTTTCACACATATTCTTCAAGAGGGCTTATATCAAGATCACCAGTCCGAGCTAGATATTTTTTACCGTTAAATCCTTTTCGGTGATCCATCGAATTCCATTCCATTCAACCGGGATTTATTTCCCTTTTTATTGAATATTATCAACATTTCATCAATAATCATACATTGAGCATTCAAATCACATTTTCATCACATAAACATATATTTCAAACAGTTAAGAATACAATTCAAGTTACACAAACTTACAATTTGATTTTTATACCATAACGATAATCTTAATTTCATAATAAATATTTGAAATAAACATTATATCATTTCTAATTCAACATTTATCGATTACAATCGAGCATGTGATCAAGTCATTCATATATTTTCCTCCTCCTCCTCTCCATTCCACATCCTTAAGGTATATATCACGCTTATAAGGAACATTATCTATAATTTCATTATTTACTTCTATGTATATTCAAAACTGTCCATCAGTGTCATAGTCACTAAATTATTTTTATCTTGAGCTATAGAACTCCAAATTAATATCCACTTGATGTATTTGAAACTAGATTCATATATCCTTCTACCATAAAAAATTCAGAATTTTTAGTTTAGCCAATTAGTACAGTAAATTCTTTAAATTTATCCATGTTCTGCTGGTTGATAGCTTTGACCTTTGCTTACTAAAAATTAATTATCTCTTAACACAAAATTTGGATGATATCGTTGTTTGTTTCTCTTGAAAATAGAATCATTAATAATTTGAAAATATAAATTTAGGCCCGTAATTATTTTTCTCCAATTTTTGATGATTTTCGAAATTCAGAACAAGGGAACCCAAAATCATTCTGACCTTGTCTCACAAAATTTATTATATCTCATGATTTAGAATTCCATTGCTTACACCGTTTCTTCTATGAGAAACTAGACTCAATAAGCTTTAATTTAATAATTTATTTATTATCTAATTTGATTCCCAAAATTTTTTGTGATTTTTCAAAGTTAGACTACTGCTACTGTCCAAAACTGTTTTAGTGCAAAATGTTGATTACCATTTTTCCCCTAAACTTTTAATAAATGATGATTTCGTCCCTAGGCTCGGAAAATGAAATTCTTGCAATTTAATCCTTATTTCAAGCCCAATTATTCTCATACATACCAATCACAACCCATGAATTCCATGAAATTTCATAATTTTCCATAAATTCAACACTTTTCAATTTAAACCCTCAAAACATGTTTTCATCCAAAATTCTTTAATAAAACACCTTTAAACATCCACTAACATCTCAATTTCACCATCAAATAACAAAAAACATATGAAATTATCAATGGTAACTTCTAAAATTTTCAAGAAAATCAAAAACTAATAGAATACTAAGTTGGACCTAATTGTAAAAGTCCAAAAATATAAAAATTTCAAGAAAAAGCAAGAATTGAACTTACTTGAAGCTAAAATATGAAAGACAAGCTCAAAACCCTCTTCCATGGCTATTTTTAACAGAAATTTGAAGAAGAAATGGCGTAGAAATCATTACAATCAACTTTGGCCATGTAACTTTTGTTAAAATTCCAATTTTGTCCTTTTCACATAAAAATCTTTGATTTTTTTCACGCTATGACACCTCAGCCATTTCAAAATGGTCCATTTTCCCTTTTAATCTTTCCTTATTTAATGGTTAAGCTATTTAATCACTTTAGCAAGTTTTGCACCTTTTCAATTTAGTCATTTTTATCTAATTAACTACCGAAACATCAAAATTTTCTAACGAAATATTAATACTACCTTATTGACACTCCGTAAATATTCATAAAAATATTTATGGCTCAATTTATACCACCGAGATCTCAATACCTCTTTTTCTCAATTTCTTAACCAAATAAATCTTTTAAAAGCTACATTTGGCTCGTAATATATAATTTACGAGTTCATTTTTCAGATTTGGTGGTCTCAAACCACTATTTCCTACATCGCTAAAATTTGGGCTACTACAGTATGTGAAATTAGTAATTATGGTGTATAAATATTTAATACATAACTGATATAGTACTAAGAATACATAACACATTTGAACCTTAGAAACTCATAAGATACAAATGACCTGTCATTAGGGTTACCGATTTTGGTTGAGATCCTGCATGTGTTGTAGACTCACCACAGCTCGTATGAGCTTACCTATTCTCAGGTCGTAAGAGCTTACCATATTTCAGCTCGGAGGAGCTTACCGATTTTGGCTCGTAAGAGTATACATGTACAGGAATTGACAAATTTACTGTCCAGTACACTTTGCGTGTACTACCTGTGTATCTAATGGTATTCTAGTTGGTTCAATGGGCATAGTGTTATTACAGGGATATGCAAGTTTGATATGAACAAGTGCAAATATTTACATGGAAATGATTGATATTTGATATATGGATTCATAGCATAGATGTCACATGTACATGGAATTCAATTAATTGATGAATTTGTATATGATTTTCAGTTTTATGTGAATATATGACTAACATGATTATAGATTGTATGATAGGCTTTGGCCAAATTGAACTGATTTATGCTTTGAGTTATTTATGTAAAATTTTTGGTAATATGGTAAGTTTTATTCTATGATTTACGAACTTACTAAGCCTGATTACTTACTCTATTTATTCGTTCATGTTTTATAGTATTTCAGAACTTGCTCGATTTGGAAATCATTGAGGATTGCGTCACACTATCAAATACTCATTTTGGTACTTTGGATTTTTTATATTTTGGGTTAAATGGCATGTATAGGTGTTTTGGTTATGTGGCCTATATGTTTTGTTATGTTTTGGCCATTTTATTTGGCTTGAAATGTGGTCATATATTTTGGTGTGTATATATGTATAAATGGCCTTCTAATATGATGTGTATAATTGCTTTATGAATGCCTTGTTTGTGCAATTGTATCTGGGTACTAAGTGGTTGGAATTGAGATGAGTATGCATGATAAGTTCTAGGCATAAAATCTTATATATGTATTTGACCTTTTAGGTAGACTTTGGAAGTATGTTTGATGTGTGTTAAAGTGGTCAAGTGAATGTGCTTATGGATCTCATGTTGTATGTGTGATAGTGCATGATATGGCTTTAAGTGTCTATTTATGCCATAGTTGTTTGTGCATTGTTGAGTTTAAGGTGGCACCATTTTGGGTGAGGAAAATGGCTTGGAAAAATAGCCTATTTTTATCTACACGGGTGCATGTCTCAGCCGTGTGTGACACACGGCCCGGTGAAACGGCTTTGTGTCCCCTGATACTTCATTAGAAACCAAGTCAGTAGCTTCACACGGTCTAGCGCACGGGCGTGTGGCTTGGCCGTGTGGCACAAGTCAGTATACCCTCCAGTTTTCACAAGGCCTAACACACGGTCTGGCACACGGGTGTGTGAGGCCATTTCCAATGGTACACGGCTGGTACACGAGCGTGTGGTCTGGCCGTGTGAACCAAGCCAAGGAGTTACACGGGGTCGAACACGCGTTGGGACACGACCATGTGATCTCATTTTGAATGCCCACACGACCTGAGACACGAGTGTCTCCCTTGGCCATGTGAGACACACGGGCGTGTGTCCCCTGCACTTTGAAAGTTTCCATTTTTTTGAAAAATTCCTTGAGTACTCAGTTTAGTCCCAAACCATTTCTAATGTCTATGTAGGGCCTCGAGGGCTCGTATTATAGACTGTATAAATTTATTTGAATGGTTTTGATATGAAAGATAAATGCATATGAAATGTATGATTGTTTGACTTATAAGTCCGGTAATGCTCTGTAACCCTGTACTGGTAATAGATACGGGTTAGGGGTGTTACAAATAGTTTAAGCACTTTAATATTATGAATTTAACGTATATAAAGGCCATTGTAATTAGATTAAACACACAATTTTAGGGAGACAAAAATTATTGTTAGGTTTTTTGTTTTGTTCTTAGTTTTTATTCAATTTACATTATGCTCTTGTAATCGGAAGATCCTATTTTAAAGTGAGACCTTCACAAGCAAAGATTGTTCTGGAGCCACGCTTTCATCGATAAATCCATGTGCATATCTTTCGTTCATTCTATTCTTTATATTTCTTTCTTTAACATTGTTAATTAAATGTTTATGTAAAGATTAGAATCATTTTATACTTTATACATGTTTTGCATGTTTCAATTATTTTAATCTAATTAATTGATTGACATGCAGAGTTTAATCTAGATTGGTTGGATCTAGTTGAGTGCAATTAAACCCTAAGATTGACGACCCTAGGTAGGTATTGCCTACCAAGTATCACTTAGCAGACTAATGGTTAGGGAAGGAAGAATTTATACCCTAGGATTGACAACCTTAGGAAGTCATATAGGAAGGAATTAACCTGGAATCAGTATTGCCTACTGTGAAAACCTTACCCTACCCCGGTCTGAATTGTGTCATCGAGAGGTGAGTAGTTCTTGTCGACTAGTTAGGTTAGTAGAAGGCTGAGAAGCCTAGTAGGTTAATTAGTAGCCAATTATTTAGAACCCTACATCAATAGTTAATCAGGTAAGACAATTATATCTAGGCTTTAGGAACTTACGTAGTCGAAACAAAGGATAGGAGAAGTCGATACATGAACTTAGGAATAGATTTAGATTTAATTCAAATTATTTTGTTAATATTATCATCTTGCTTCCAAATTAACACTACTAATTCATGACTCGAGTATATTATTAGTTATTTTTGGTAATTAGCTCAATAGCAGTTTTCCCCAAACTATAATCACTAGGGTATGATAATCAGAATACTTACAAAGTGTTTCATTGTAAACAATCTATATTACAACTTGACCCGTACACTTGTGAACACTGTCTAACGTTTATATTTTGGCTGCAGTATTCACACTCTAGACGTTAATACATCCAGGGGCGTTCACCTGGTCGACTCTTCTTAACTAGTGCTAAGCGATTAAGGGTTTCTACAGTATTTACCACCCACCTATTTCCTTGCTAAAGGTTATACTGGAAAGAAAGCTCGTCATATACAGGCGGACAAGCCATTTGCTAAGGCTGGTAACAATGCAGAGGGGAAAAGGTACTCAAGAATTTTGAAGTGTGGATCCTTAAGGTCAAAGATTTAGCTCGATCGATATCCATATGATCTCCCTCCATGAAATGATAGATCATTTCATGCAACTAAGATAGTTTATACTGTGTGTTGCTAATGATGTGGAGCTATAGTGATGTCTAGGAAACTAACTAAAAAGTTTGACTAAGGCAAGTGTACCTAACAATTAATAGTATAACTTTTGTGAGCAAAGATATCATTCCCACGAAGACTAAAAGTACTAGTAATTACAGTCTTTCTATTATTTAATTGAATAATTTGAGTAATTGATTAAAAACTAAAATTAACTAAATAAATTAACTAACGGACATGAAAAAGAACAAAAATTGAAAATAATCAATTAATAACCAAGAAATGAAACAATACCCATGAAAAAATTCACCTAGATTTCATCTATTACTATCAATCTAAATTACACAATTTCTTTACTTAATATCTTGATCCGTATAAATCCCTAAATTATGCTAATATCTCTTTCGAGCAAAAAAGCAATTGACTTTAGGTTGATTAATTGAAATCTCTTTCTAACTAAAACCTCTATTATTGCATTCACTCAATCTATGGACTCCCCTATTAAATTTAACACTAATCTGGTAGATTTATGTCGTCTTATTTCTATAACTGCATGCAACTTCATTCAACTGTGTAAGATCTACTCTTAAGCAGGGTCTATTCAAACTCCGATTTAAGCACATCGAACATGGATCAGTACTCTAGAAATATCAAACCAGGTATTAAGCACATATAATTGAGAACAAAAAGCTAAGTATTTATTGTGTAAAATAAAAATTAAAAGATAGAATCCATTATAGGGTTCATCTTCCTAGGTATTTAGAAAATTAGTTCATGCTTGAAAATAGAAACATCCAAGACACAATATAACCAAAAGAAATAAATAAAATCATGATAACTTTCTAAGAAATCAACTAGGAATCTTCAATCTTGATAGAAAACTGCTTCAAAGTTAGTTTCAATGGTATTTTTTGAGTTATTTTCTTGAATACTCTCTAACGGCCCTCTCTTATCGTCTTATTTTTGTCATATATATGTCTTAGAATGCTCAAAAACCCTAAAATCATGATTTTTCACAAGTTGGTGTATAATTCCATGAAACCGATATGGCCTACCACAGGGTTGTGTGGTCTGGTTGTATGGAATGGACCAACCAATGTGGCTCCTGCAGCTTGCTCCAACACTATAACACCTCAAACCTGGCCCGGACGCTATGGCTGAATCTGGCGCATCACATTGAAGTTTTTTAGCAAAAACCTTGTTTTCATTGAAAACCTTTCCTTAAGATATGAAACCTTAGTTAACTTATAAAAACACTCTTTTCAGTTGCGAAAGCTTTATTTAAAACATTTGATTTAAGAAAACTTATCATTTAAGAATTTAGTTGCAGAAACGTAGTAAACATACTATAATTCAAGAAACCATGTTCAACCTCTCGTAATTACATCGCATAAAAATAATAATCTAAATAATAACAAAAAGGGGAGGCCTTATTACAATCCAGTCTAGAATCACTTAATAAATTAGAAACTAAATGCTCTTTTTTTTTAGTAGAACAAACAAGTCCAAGCTGTCTCGCTAGCTGGCCACCCAGAGTCCCTCCAGACATCGAACCTCCTATTGAGCATCACCTAAGAAAAATAAAAGAGGAAGTGAGTTTTCGCAAACTCAGTGTGTACATCCCTCGAACAAACATTAAGCATACATCATCCACCATACATCATACATGTAAGGCAATGCAGTGCAATCCCATCCCAATAATCCATCTGCTACACACCAACTCCATCCCCCGATACACATCAGGTGGGGATATAAATATCGACCCACCTAATTGATACACATCTATGGTAGCCCGGTTGCAGAACTACCTTCATTTACATATTGGGCTTAAAATTCGTCGGTGGATCCAAGATTGTCAGGCAACCATGCGATCCTCATATACTTCCTCCGTTCCATAATTCCCAACCCATATGCAACCTAAGTAGAATATCATTTGTATGCAGCAGATATGCATGTCACATCCATTAAACTTACATTCAACACATAGGGGTATTTTGGTCATTTTCGCCCTTAGGGGCATTTCGATAATTTTCCCTTTATTAGGTTTTAACTTACCTTGGCCCGTTAACAAATCCCGTGAGCTAAGATGAACGAATACTATACACCAGGTAGGATTCCAGAGTAGAGGAGGTGGGTCATTAAGACCACTTAAGTACCAAGCTTTCCCTAGATCCAATCCTAGACATGCATATACCCGTTGCCACACCTTACCCCCTATGACTTGTACACCGTGTCAACAATTTAATTAAGTTTCATGTAGTCATCATATACTAAGCCCAAAACCCCTACATACATGCATATGGCCCAGTAGGCCCAATCTCATTTATATGGCCCATCAGGCCCAATTCACATTCATATAGCCCGTTAGGCCCAATCTCGTTTATATGGCCCATCAGCCGAAATCACATTATATTCATGTTCACACCCAAATTTCCTATCACATAGCATCACTTATAAAATTTTGGCCTATTATGGGCCCAACAGCCCACTGGGCCCATTTAGCCCATTCTGGCCTATTTGGCCTATTCACAACCCAAGTCCATGGAATCTCCCATGGGCCTCAGGCAACCTACTGATTTCCTCCTTACGAGTGTTCGCGCACTCGCAAGACTATCGTAGCCAAACTTTCAACTTTTTGGCATTTTAGTTTTTCTGCATTTCGGCTTTTGTCGATCTACTTGTATGTGCAGTGTAAGTACACACCTGGTAAGCAAGCGTGCTGCAATCTCCTTAGCCCAAACCTACAATCAATATCACCCTTCTATTAATCGCATGTTTAATACATATCTTTACCAAAAACTGAAACCTCACCTTAACCTTACCTTGAACACCAATCCCTAATAGCTTTTCCTTGATCACGTACTCCCTAGATCTGTATTAATCTTACTTATTAAAGCTAAATACTAGGGGACTCGCATCCAACATAATTCACCCCCTTATCTCACTTAAGACCATTCGGCCAACTTTAGCCAATAAGAGAGAAATACTTACCAAACCGTAAAACACCTAAGGAGCAATTCGGCAGAAAGCTAAAACCTGAGATCTGATACTAATTCCCTACCAAAGTTGATTAGAAAGAGTAAGGGAAGAACAGTGAAATAGATTCTTAGAAAAATTGATTGGGAGAACAAACACTTACACTAGATTTGACCGAAGTAAAAGGAGTAGTAGTTGCACCAAGGGTATTCGGCCAAAGAGGTGTTCGGCCCTTTGCGATTTTGTATAGCAAAATAGGGTTATTTGTCTCCAATGAAAAAGAAAGAAAATTCAGCAATGAAGTAGAGGAAGAATGGAAATCGACACAAGGAAGAAAAAAAAAAGAAATAGAGGATTTTTTACTTTTAGGGAAGAGGGTTTCCAGTAATAGGGTGTAGGGAAATTTGGCATTAGCCTGACAACCTCTCACTTGGCACCTATTTATAGTCCCTATAGCCGAATTCCTTAAGCCCAAGTTCCCAATTCGGCTTCACTTGCTCCTCACTTCTCATCTCCTCGTTTTTCTCCCTGATAACCCCTTGATCCCTTCCTCAAATTTCTCTACTAAACACTCCCCTTGGAGTCCATCTGCACGCCACTTCCAACCTTCTAGAAGGCTCAAAATTAAACTCCTAAAAATATAAGCTAGGATTCGAACCTTGGATCCCTTGCTAGCCACTAACGCCACCTCCCTACACCCTAAGTGGCGTCACTTAGCCACTCCTCCACAAGGCTTTTTGATGCCATTTTCCCCTATATTTATTTAAAAGCCCAACTACTTGCCAACAAGGTCCTTTTAACTATTAACACATAATTTTCTTTTCCCCTAAGTTCAAACTTAAACCTTAGCCAAGACCTACTATTACATGCTTAACCAAAAATACCCAGCACATTTTTTATCAGAACTGAAAAAAAATTCGAGATTTCGGGATTTTTAGGGCGTTACAACTCTACCCCCTAAAGGAAATTTCATCCTTAAAATTTTACCTGATTCAAACAGTTAAGGATATTGATGTCGTATCGCTTCCTCAGGTTCCCAAGATGCCTCCTCAGCCTTGTGATTACGCCAAAGCACTTTGACTAATTGAACGGACTTCCTTCTTAGTACCTTAACATCACGTCCAATTATTTGTATGGGTTCCTCCTCGAAAGTTAGGTCTAGTTGACCTCGATTTCCTCAACCGCTACGACATGTGAAGGATCTGGGCGATACTACCTCAACATGGAAACATGAAACACGTCGTGGATCTGGCTTAGTTCAGGAGGTAACTCCAGCTGGTAAGCAACTGGCCCAATCCGCTACAACCCGATATGGCCCAATGAACCTGGGGCTTAGTTTTCCCTTCCATCCAAACCTTAAACCTTCTTCCACAGAGAGACCTTAAGAAAAACTAAGTCTCCTACTGCATACTCTGTCTTTCATCGTTTAAGGTCAGCATATGACTTCTGCATATCCGAGGCCTCCTTTAACCAATCTCGAATCAAGTTTACCTTATCCTCAATATCGACTACTAACTCAGGGCCCAAAACTCTTTGTTTGCCCAACTCCGTCCAACATGTTGGAGTTCGACACCTTCACCCATATAATTCTTCATACGGAGCCATCCCAATACTTGTTTGATAGCTATTATTGTACGTGAATTCGGCTAACGGCAAATAGTCTTCCCAGCTTCCTCAAAACTCAATCACACATCCCCTCAACATATCCTCCAATACTTGGATCACGCTTTCCGACTGTCCATCAGTTTGAGGGTGGAATACCGTACTGAAGGTCAACCTAGTACCCAACGCCTCATGCAACTTCTTCCAAAATCGTAAAGTGAAATGTGCATCCTTATTGGATGTTATGGACACTAGCACTCCATGCAATCTCACAATCTCTGCCACATACAACCTAGCCAGCTTTTGTAATGAGTAATCGGTGCGAACTGGTACAAAATGGGCAGACTTGGTTAACCGATCCACTATAACCCATATCGAGTCTTTCTTAGTAGGCGTCACGGGTAGGCCACTAACAAAGTCCACTAACAGACGCTCCGTTTTTTGCTTATTTTACTCCCTAGTGCTCTATTAAGAATTAAAACATGAATTTAAAGGACTAGGAGCATAAAATTCACTATTAACAATGAATAATCACCGAAAACACATTAAAAATGAGGTTAGAACATGTTACTTTTAACACTTATCAAATATCCCCACACTTAAGCGTTTGCTTGTCCTCAAGCAAAATTCTCAACCCACATTCAAGTTAACTTCCCTGAATTTATTGTTTTCACTGACAATGTCTTAGGATAATCTACAAATTATCATACATTGTAAATTCAAACTACAAAGACACTAAAGAACACAAGCAATCCAAGCAATGATTTTTAAAGCATAAAAACATAAGTGTCTCCCCTACCTTAATAATTACCTAAATTTCAAACTCAACAAGAATTAACAGCATCACTAAGGTTCACTTAAAGCATTCAAAATGCTTATGATTCAAGTAATTTGCACTTAACAGTTGAAAATGTTATTACCATAGGCTTGCTTGAAAATCAAATCTCCATCACTATCGAAATGAGATGACACACCAATCAAGAGGTCTTTAAAAGGTTGTAACGGGGCTTAGGTTAAGAGTACAAAAAAGGTCAGAAGAGTTGGTTACAATCGAGAATCAAGTTAATAAGTTACCACACTAGAAAAAACCAATTGTTGAATTACAAGAATTTACATCCACAAGAGATAAAGATTGGATGTGAGCTTTTATACAAACGATGAGACTCACGATTCAAGTAAAAAATATTCTTTTTTTTTTCTATTTCTTTATTTTTTTCATTTATTATTTTTTTTCTTTCAATCCCCTTTTTTTTAGAATAAAGAGATAATTCAACAATGCAAATGATGAAACATAGTAAGTACCTAACCAAATCGAATCTCGACAAAAAGGGAGTCAATAAAAAGGATGATTAAAACATTAATATGGGTTACAGGTTAACATGAACGGTTTTTAAAAAATATGTGACAGCCCAAAATTGACCCTAGTCGGGAAGTGGTTTCGGGACCGCTAAACCGAGTCATCGAAATGTTTGAATGTGATATTTATTGTCTAGAATATGTAATTATGAATGTGTGAAAATTTCAAGCTTCGATTTAGTCGATTACATGTGAATTTAGTCAATAGGACTTATGTGCGACATTTTTGAAATGTGATAGGTCGAAGCATAAGGACCTATTAGAGCATGAAATAAAAAGGGGGGACTTGCATATCAAATTCCCCCCTAACTAGTAGTGGCCGGCCATGACAAGCATGGTAGACCAAGTGTGATGGGCAAGACATGTCATAGACATGTTGTGTTGGTGCATCATGGGTGGAAAAAAATAAAATAAGGAGCATGGGCATAAAATAATGAAAGGGAATATGATGGAAACAAAAAAAAATGTGTGTGGTTGTCTCCCCCCCCATTGCCGTGAGTTAAAGAAAAGAAAGGAGAAAATTTTGTTCATCCTTTTTCATCTTCATTTGGCCGAAAATTCTAAGGAAGGAGGAAGGAGTTCTTGCTCCATGTTTGATTTGGAAGAGGATTAGGAGGAGGTTTGGCCATACTTATATCTAGATTAAGGTATGTTTGAGGTTGTGCCATGAGATTCATGCATGTTTTTAGTTGCTAGCTTGAGTTCTAATTAGCCCATGGTTCAAATCTTTGCTATGTCATGGGGATGATATTCGGCCTAGGTGGATTTTGTGTTAATGCCATTGCATGCTAAATATGAAGCTTGTTAATGATGCATGTGATGGTGGATTGATGATTCTTGAATCTCCTTTTTAGCATTTTTGAGTGAGCACATATGTGCATTGGTTGCTAGATGGGGAAGAATCGGCTAGCAAGTTGTGTGCTAAGGCCGAATATAACTTTTGTATGTTAATGAGCAATGCATGTGTTAAATTGATGGAAAGGGAGAGGATGCTTTACTAGTGTATATATGTGTGTATTAGCCAAGTTTTGAACTTGAAATAAAAGGGTGTTTAGTCAATACAAGTGACCATACTTGTAGAATGTATTAAGTGTTGAAATCGGCCCCAACATAGACATGCATATTCGGCCATAGGAAGGAGATTGGTGTTGCATGTATTCGGTTAGAGGCAAGCATATTGATGCTTTTGTCTTGGCTTAGAAAATTCGGCCAAGGGGGAAAAATTAGCTAAAATGTTGAGTTTGATTCATGATTCCGTACATATGTGACTTTAATGTCTAATGTATAAAAATGGGCTAAGTGCCTTGTGTTCCTCTTTCCGATGCTCAAATGATTAAATCAATTTATTTGTTTAATTAAGCTCAAGAGCAAAGGGGAACTAAATCCGATAAAGGGAAGGAAAAAGTGGTCGAATAGCTATCGGAATCGTTCGACAACACCCGAGGTAAGTTCTTGAGTAAGAGAGCTTAAATTAAGATTTGATTAGATCATGTTTTAAGCAAATCAAAATCATGCTCTTTGTGTGTGGCTATTGAGCCGAAATTGCAAGAATGATAAGTGTCTTGTGTTTGAGTTTTGCTAACGAAAATGAAATACGAATGTGCCATGATTTATTGTTAAATGTGCATGGTTATTTGAATGATGTCCGGGCTAAGTCCCGAAGGCTTTGTGCTAAGTGACCATATCCAGACTAAGATCCGAAGACATTTGTGCGAGATACTAATTCCGGGCTAAGCCCGAAGGCATTGGTGTGAGTTACTAAATCCGGGTTAAGTCCCGAAGGCATTTGTGCGAGTTACTAAATCCGGGTTAAGTCCTGAAGGCATTTGTGCGAGTTACTATAACCGGGCTATGTCCCGAAGGCATTTGAACGAGGAGCTATATCCGGTTAAATTCCGAAGGTACGTGATTTGGGAATGAATGATCTTGCTGTAAAAATTTCAGTTAATACTCTAGAAACATCCCAACATTGAGGTATGTTTCGTATGTGCTTGAATTTAGTTGAGCCCTTACAAATAAGTATCCGCTCAGTTGATAAACGAGCTACCGGCCTTTGGCTAAGTTGATCTTTTGTGTATGTACATAAGGGTTGGTAATGTGAAGCAAGTATGATATCGAAAATTTGTGCATATGAAATTATCCGTTTAGCTATATGAATGCTATACTTTTGTTGTGCTGGAATTCCTTGCTCAAAACTTACTAAGCATAAATTGCTTACTCCGTTTCATTGCTCCTCTATTTTATAGATTTTGGTTCTCCAGCTATCGGACTCGGGATCTTGAAGTCGAAGTCGCCCACACTATCAAAGCCCCCTTTTGGTACAATTTTGGTTGAACTTCGAAATGGCATGTATAGGACTACCCGTTTGTTGTGGGTCATGGACCCTTTGGACTTGTATAATTTTGGATAGCCATGCGAAAATGGCTTATATATGTTTGAGTGTAATGTTATAATCATTTGGTATGGATATGGTTATTGAGAGGTGTGGATAGGCTTGACAAGGATTGGCCATAGGAATGGTTAATCACTATCATAAATTGTGCTACTTATGCAAAAAGGGCTAGTTGAATCATGGAAACTATGAAATAGGTAAAGTCTACCTTAAAGGCAGATGCTGACAGCAGCAGTGATGTAGATTTGGAAATTCACTAAAAATAGTAGGAATGGAATTAAATTGTTAATAAATTATGTAAACAAACCTTGATGAATCTATTTTCATAGGAAAGTAACAAAACAATCATACGAACAGTATGTTAAGAGATATTCAGGTTCTCGTGAGACAGGGCCAGAACGGTTTCTGGATTTCCTGTTCCGACTTTGGAAATTCATTATAAATTAACCAGAGACAATTAGGAGTCAAGACATATATGTATAGATTTCTCTATGAGTCTAGTTTCTATAGAAACAAACGGCATCAGTATTGAAGCCTTGTACAGGGAGATATCCAAGTCGTAATGCTCAAAGGTCAGGGTAGTCGATCCCTGTAACATGGGAGACTTTGACTAATAAACTTTACGAATTGGCCCAACCAAAAATTCTAGAAAAAAATATGTAGATGAGCATATGAGTCTAGTTTCAGGGAAAATTTACGGAACTGGATTCCGAGTTTCTGAACTCAAGATATGATTTTTAAAGCGACTATTACGCAGATTGGCAGTGTCTGGAAAATTTTTTAAAGTTTGTTAACACCTCGTGTTCGACTCCGGTGACGGTCTCGGGTTCGAGGTGTTACATTTGATTGGTATCAGAGCTATGGTTTAGTCGATTCTATGACTACTGTAATGCGTTGGGTCTAGCTATACATGCCATTTTATGTGATTATTTGATAGTGTGGTGATTTCTGACATTTGCAAATGTGTTTATTTATAGTAATGGATCCCGATCCCGGCCGAGCGGTAGCTGATAATCTTGAGAGTGTAGCGCCTGCTCCCGCACAAGGGACAGCACCGGTGAACTCTCAACCTAATGCTAGTAACCCGAATGATGAAGCTAGACAAGCTTTCTATTGCGTGATGAATGATCGGTTCAACCAATACATTCGAACTAATACGGCTGTTCCACAACCTCCCTTCCCGACTAATACAACCCCCGCACCTACAATACCTCCGGTAATTAACCAAATAAGGTCACATAAGCCCCTAGTTGACAGAATCCGAAAACATGGGGCTACCGAATTTAAAGCTACGGATAGCGACGATGCCGAACAAGCTGAATTTTGGTTGGACAACACTATCCGGGTACTCGATGAACTATCTTGTACACCCGATGAATGCTTAAAGTGTACTATCTTCTTGCTACGTGATTCTGCCTACTATTGGTGGAGTACTCTGACTTCTGTCGTGCCCCGAGAGCAAGTAACTTGGGAGTTTTTCCAAACTGAGTTTCAGAAAAAGTATATCAGTCAGAGATTTGTTGATCAAAAACGGAAGGAATTTCTTGAGCTTAAGCAAGGTTCCATGTCGGTTACTGATTACGAGCGAAAATTTGTTAGACTTAGTAGATACGCTCGGGAATGTGTTTCGTCCGAGGCTATCATGTGTAGACGCTTCGAGGATGGGCTGAATGAAGATATAAAAATGTTCGTTGGCATTCTTGAAATACGAGAGCTCGTAGTACTTGTCGAGTGAGCTTGTAAAGCCGAAGAGCTTAGAAAAGAAAAACAAAAAGTTGATGTGGGAACTGGAGAGTTTCGTAAAAGATCTTCGGGAAAGTCTCTTCAACAGGCATCGAAGAAATTTCGAGATGATGTGGGCTGGTCGAGAGGCACTTCGGGCCTTTTTAGACGAGATCGTGATCGACCCCTTGTGGGTACACGAGGCACTTCGGTCGCCAGTGTTGGGAATGAACGTCGAGATAGAACGAAATGTCGATATTGCGGTAAATGGCATTCGGGGAGTTGTAGATTCCCTGACCGCTCCTGTTACAAGTGCGGATCAGTTGACCACTTCATTAAAGATTGCCCGAGGTTGTCTGAACAGAATGTAAATCAGAGTGGGAAACCGGGTGCTACCACTGCTCGAGGTAGACCATCCAGAAATACGGGCAATGCTGGTGGTGGTCAGAGAGGATCTAGAGATGCTACGACCAGATACGAGGCTCGTGCGCCTGCTAGAGCTTATGCTATACGTGCCCGCGAGGATGCTTCTTCGCCTGATGTTATTACCGGTACTTTTACTCTCTTTGATACTAATGTAATTGCTTGGATTGACCCCGGTTCTACTCATTCTTACATTTGTGAAACCTTAGCATCCAGTAAGACTTTACCTATTGAGTCTACTGAGTTCGTAATTCGGGTGTCAAATCCCTTGGGTCGTTACGTGCTTGTCGACAAAGTGTGTAAGAAATGTCCCCTAGAAATTTGAGGTTCCTGTTTTCCGGCGGACTTGATGCTTTTGCCGTTTGATGAATTTGATGTTATTCTTGGTTTGGATTGGTTGACCGCGCATGATGCGGTTGTGAATTGCAAAAGCAAGACTATTGATTTGAGGTGCGCAAATAACGAAGTAATCCGAGTTGAGTCTACGGACTTGGAGGGGATGCCAGCTGTAATATCAGCAATGTTGGCCCAGAAATATGTAAGAAAAAGGTGCGAAGCATACCTTGCGTATGTACTTGATGACAAAGACTTAGAAAAGAAACTCGAATCTGTGCCGGTGGTTTGTGAATACCCGGATGTTTTTCCTGAAGAATTACCGGGTTTACCACCTGTTCGGGAGGTAGAGTTTGGTATTGAGCTTGTACCTGGGACTACACCGATTTCGATAGCTCCGTATCATATGGCACCAACCGAGTTAAAAGATTTGAAAGCTCAGTTGCAAGAATTAACGGATAGAGGTTTTGCTCAACCAAGTTTCTCACCTTGGGGTGCACCAGTATTGTTCGTTAAAAAGAAGGACGGAACCATGAGGTTGTGCATTGACTATCGTTAACTGAATAAAGTGACGATAAAGAACAAATATCCGTTACCGCGTATCGATGATTTGGTCGACCAACTGAAGGGAGCCTTAGTGTTCTAAAAAATGGATTTGAGATCGGGCTATTATCAGTTGCGAATTCGAGATTCGGACATACCCAAAACTGCCTTCAGAACGAGATATGGTCACTACGAGTTCTTAGTGATGCCGTTTGGGCTCACTAATGCCCCTGCGGTATTTATGGATTTGATGAATCGGATCTTTAGACCAATTTGGATCGGTTCGTAGTTGTGTTCATTGATGACATCTTGGTCTATTCGAGAGATGAGACCGAACATGCTGAGCACCTGAGACTAGTGTTGCAAATTTTGCTGGATAAGGAGTTATATGCTAAGTTCAGTAAGTGTGAGTTCTGGTTAAGAGAGGTTAGCTTCTTGGGTCATGTGGTATCCGCATCGGGTATTCGAGTTGACCCGAGCAAAATTTCAGCCATACTTAACTGGAAGCCTCCAAGAAATATTACCGAAGTTCGGAGCTTCCTGGGGCTCGCCGGTTATTACCGACGATTTGTCAAAGGTTTCTAGATGATAGCCACACCAATGACGAAGCTACTTCAAAAGGATGTTAAGTTCGAATGGACGGAGAAATGCCAGAAAAGTTTTGATCAACTAAAAACTTATTTGACTGAAGCTTCAATTTTAGTGCAACCCAAATCAGGCAAAGAGTTTGTCATTTATAGTGACGCATCCCTACTTGGGTTGGGTTGCGTATTGATGCAAGAAGGTCGAGTGGTGGCCTATGCGTCGAGACAATTAAAGCCACATGAGAAAAATTATCCGACCCATGATCTTGAACTAGCTGCCATCGTATTTGCTTTAAAAATATGGCGACATTACTTATTTGGTGAAAAGTGCCATGTATTTTCGGATCACAAAAGTCTCAAATATTTGATGACTCAAAGAGACTTAAATCTGCGACAAAGACGTTGGCTTGAGTTGTTGAAAGATTACGAGCTTGTCATTGATTACCACCCGGGAAAGGCTAATGTGGTTGCGGACGCCTTAAGCCAGAAATCATTGTTTGCTTTACGAGCGATGAATGTGCACTTGTCTATTCTACCCAACAATGTGTTAGTAGCTGAATTAAAAGCCAGACCATTATTGATTCATCAAATTCGTGAAGCTCAGAAAGTTGATGATGAATTGGTTGCAAAACGGGCTGAGTGTGTTCCGAACAAGGAATCGGAGTTTCAAATTGATGATGATGATTGTTTGAGGTTCAGAAGTCGTTTGTGTGTTCCAAGGAATTCGGAACTCATTTCGATGATTCTGAACGAAGCCTATTGTAGCCGAATGTCAATTCACCCGGGAGTACGAAAATGTACAACGATTTGAAACGTCAATTTTGGTGGCATGGTATGAAACGAGACATCTCCGACTTTGTTTCGAGATGTTTAATATGTCAACAAGTGAAAGCGGAACATCAAGTGCCTTCAGGATTACTTCAGCCGATCATGATACCCGAGTGGAAATGGGATCGTCACAATGGACTTTGTGTCCGGACTGCCATTGTCAGCAAGTAAGAAGGATGTGATTTGGGTTGTTGTTGATAGACTGACTAAGTCGGCTCACTTTATCCCCGTGCGTACGGATTTTTCATTGGATAAACTAGCTGAATTGTATGTTTCTCAAATTGTGAGATTACACGGGGTACCTATTTCTATCGTGTCAGATAGAGATCCGAGATTCACCTCACGATTTTGGAAGAAATTGTAAGAAGGTTTGGGTACCAAGCTGCATTTTAGCACTGCTTTTCACCCCCAAACCGATGGTCAATCCGAGCGGATAATTCAGATACTTGAGGATATGTTGAGATGTTGCATCCTCGAGTTCAGTAGTTCATGGGAACGGTATTTACCTTTGATTGAATTCGCTTACAACAATAGTTTTCAATCAAGTATTAAGATGGCACCTTACGAGGCTTTGTACGGTCGTAAATGCCGTACACCATTGTTTTGGACCGAGCTCGGTGAAAGTAAAATTTTCGGAGTTGATTTGATTAAAGATGCCGAACAGAAAGTAAAGGTAATCCGTGAAAGTCTGAAGGTAGCCACAGATCGTCAGAAATCGTATGCGGATTTGAAACGAAAGGACATTGAATATCAGGTGGGAGATAAAATGTTCCTTAAAGTTTTGCCTTGGAAAAAGGTACTCAGATTTGGCCGTAAGGGCAAGTTGAGCCCGAGATACATTGGGCCGTACGAAATCTCCGACCGAGTTGGTCCGGTTGCGTATAGATTGATTTTGCCCCCTGAACTTGAAAAGATTCACGATGTCTTTCATGTTTCGATGCTTCAACGTTATAGATCCGATCCGTCACATGTGATTAATCCCTCAGAAGTTGAAATTCAATCTAACTTGAGTTATGAAGAAGAACCGATTCGTATCCTAGCTCGTGAAGTGAAAGAGTTGCGAAACAAAAGGGTTCCGTTAGTTAAGGTGTTATGGCTCAAACACGGGATCGAGGAAGCTACTTGGGAAACCGAGAGCTCGATGAAAGAACGATACCCAAACCTATTTACCGGTAAGATTTTCGGGGACGAAAATTTTTAAGTGGGGGAGAGTTGGGACAGCCCAAAATTGACCCTAGTCGGGAAGTGGTTTCGGGACCGCTAAACCGAGTCACCGAAATGTTTGAATGTGATATTTATTGTCTAGAATATGTAATTATGAATGTGTGAAAATTTCAAGCTTCGATTTAGTCGATTGCATGTGAATTTAGTCAATAGGACTTATGTGCGACATTTTTGAAATGTGATAGGTCGAAGCATAAGGACCTATTAGAGCATGAAATAAAAAGGGGGGACTTGCATGTCAAATTCCCCCCTAACTAGTAGTGGCCGGCCATGACAAGCATGGTAGACCAAGTGTGATGGGCAAGACATGTCATAGACATGTTGTGTTGGTGCATCATGGGTGGAAAAAAATAAAATAAGGAGCATGGGCATAAAATAATGAAAGGGAATATGATGGAAACAAAAAAAAATGTGTGTGGTTGTCTCCCCCCCCCCATTGCCGTGAGTTAAAGAAAAGAAAGGAGAAAATTTTGTTCATCCTTTTTCATCTTCATTTGGCCGAAAATTATAAGGAAGGAGGAAGGAGTTCTTGCTCCATGTTTGATTTGGAAGAGGATTAGGAGGAGGTTTGGCCATACTTATATCTAGATTAAGGTATGTTTGAGGTTGTGCCATGAGATTCATGCATGTTATTAGTTGCTAGCTTGAGTTCTAATTAGCCCATGGTTCAAATCTTTGCTATGTCATGGGGATGATATTCGGCCTAGGTGGATTTTGTGTTAATGCCATTGCATGCTAAATATGAAGCTTGTTAATGATGCATGTGATGGTGGATTGATGATTCTTGAATCTCCTTTTTAGCATTTTGAGTGAGCACATATGTGCATTGGTTGCTAGATGGGGAAGAATCGGCTAGCAAGTTGTGTGCTAAGGCCGAATATAACTTTTGTATGTTAATGAGCAATGCATGTGTTAAATTGATGGAAAGGGAGAGGATGCTTTACTAGTGTATATATGTGTGTATTAGCCAAGTTTTGAACTTGAAATAAAAGGGTGTTTAGTCAATACAAGTGACCATACTTGTAGAATGTATTAAGTGTTGAAATCGGCCCCAACATAGACATGCATATTCGGCCATAGGAAGGAGATTGGTGTTGCATGTATTCGGTTAGAGGCAAGCATATTGATGCTTTTGTCTTGGCTTAGAAAATTCGGCCAAGGGGGAAAAATTAGCTAAAATGTTGAGTTTGATACATGATTCCGTACATATGTGACTTTAATGTCTAATGTATAAAAATGGGCTAAGTGCCTTGTGTTCCTCTTTCCGATGCTCAAATGATTAAATCAATTTATTTGTTTAATTAAGCTCAAGAGCAAAGGGGAACTAAATCCGATAAAGGGAAGGAAAAAGTGGTCGAATAGCTATCGGAATCGTTCGACAACACCCGAGGTAAGTTCTTGAGTAAGAGAGCTCAAATTAAGATTTGATTAGATCATATTTTAAGCAAATCAAAATCATGCTCTTTGTGTGTGGCTATTGAGCCGAAATTGCAAGAATGATAAGTGTCTTGTGTTTGAGTTTTGCTAACGAAAATGAAATACGAATGTGCCATGATTTATTGTTAAATGTGCATGGTTATTTGAATGATGTCCGGGCTAAGTCCGAAGGCTTTGTGCTAAGTGACCATATCTGGACTAAGATCCAAAGACATTTGTGCGAGATACTAATTCCGGGCTAAGCCCGAAGGCATTGGTGCGAGTTACTAAATCCGGGTTAAGTCCCGAAGGCATTTGTGCGAGTTACTAAATCCGGGTTAAGTCCCGAAGGCATTTGTGCGAGTTACTATAACCGGCTATGTCCCGAAGGCATTTGAACGAGGAGCTATATCCGGTTAAATTCCGAAGGTACGTGATTTGGGAATGAATGATCTTGCTGTAAAAATTTCAGTTAATACTCTAGAAACATCCCAACATTGAGGTATGTTTCGTATGTGCTTGAATTTAGTTGAGCCCTTACAAATAAGTATCCGCTCAGTTGATAAACGAGCTACCGGCCTTTGGCTAAGTTGATCTTTTGTGTATGTACATAAGGGTTGGTAATGTGAAGCAAGTATGATATCGAAAATTTGTGCATATGAAATTATCCGTTTAGCTATATGAATGCTATACTTTTGTTGTGCTGGAATTCCTTGCTCAAAACTTACTAAGCATAAATTGCTTACTCCGTTTCATTGCTCCTCTGTTTTATAGATTTTGGTTCTCCAGCTATCGGACTCGGGATCTTGAAGTCGAAGTCGCCCACACTATCAAAGCCCCCTTTTGGTACAATTTTGGTTGAACTTCGAAATGGCATGTATAGGACTACCCGTTTGTTGTGGGTCATGGACCCTTTGGACTTGTATAATTTTGGATAGCCGTGCGAAAATGGCTTATATATGTTTGAGTGTAATGTTATAATCATTTGGTATGGATATGGTTATTGAGAGGTGTGGATAGGCTTGACAAGGATTGGCCATGGGAATGGTTAATCACTATCATAAATTGTGCTACTTATGCAAAAAGGGCTAGTTGAATCATGGAAACTATGAAATAGGTAAAGTCTACCTTAAAGGCAGATGCTGATAGCAGCAGTGATGTAGATTTGGAAATTCACTAAAAATAGTAAAAATGGAATTAAATTGTGAATAAATTATGTAAACGAACCTTGATGAATCTATTTTCATAGGAAAGTAACGAAACAATCATACGGACAGTATGTTAAGAGATATTTAGGTTCTCGTGAGACAGGGCAAGAACGGTTTCTGGATTTCCTGTTCCAAATTTGGAAATTCATTATAAATTAACCAGAGACAATTAGGAGTCAAGCCATATATGTATAGATTCCTCTCTGAGTCTAGTTTCTATAGAAAGAAACATCATCAGTATTGAAGCCCTGTACAGGGAGATATCCAAGTCGTAATGCGCAAAGGTCAGGGTAGTCGATCCCTGTAACATGGGAGACTTTGACTAATAAACTGTACTAATTGGCCCAACCAAAAATTCTAGAAAAAATATGTAGATGGGCATATGAGTCTAGTTTCAGGGAAAATTTACGGAACTGGATTCCGAGTTTCTGAACTCAAGATATGATTTTTAAAACGACTATTACGCAGATTGGCAGTGTCTGGAAAATTTTTTAAAGTTTGTTAACACCTCGTGTTCGACTCCGGTGACGGTCTCGGGTTCGGGGTGTTACAAAATATGTTAGGAACAACGGGGTTTACCAATGGATAATACAACAGATAAGCTGTGTTAAAGGTTAATTGGATTAAATACTAATTATCTCTATCATCTCAGTATATCAAATCAATAATGTGGTCTCGACATGTAAAACTAAAGCAAGTTCTAGAAAAACAAATCAAATTGACATACTCACAATCTGTAACACCCTTTACCCATATCCGAAACTGGGACAGGGTTCGAGGCATTACCGGACTTAAACATTCACAAACATGCAAAACTGGGCCATAAAATTTCATCCAAATTAAAACTTTTCAAACACATGTAGATTGTCCCTTATACAGGCCTTCGAGGCCTAAAACATACATAGCGGTGGTTCGGGACTAAACCGAGGACTTTAGAAAGCTTTGGAAATACTTAGAGAAATTTTCATGAAACAGGGTCACGCGTCTGTGTGGACATAGGGACACACTCGTGTGTCTTCAACATGCCCGTGTCCTCAGGCCGTGTAACTCTCTGTTTATGACGTTAGCAAAACAAATTGATCCACACGGCCAAGCCACACGCCCGTGTGCTAGACCGTGTCCTCCATACAGCTGAGACACATGATCGTGTCTCTGCCCGTGTAGCCAACACTTAGGCTATTTTCCAAGCCTTATGTTGTCCTTAATTGTCTCCCATACTTATTCATATTATAGACACACCTTATAACATCAATTTAATGGTTAATCATCCTTTAGTAAAATTCTGTTAAAGCATTTACATGTTGTCATACATGTGTTTATTACCTATGCTCATGTTACACCAAGTTAGACATTCCAATTCACATTCTACAATTTCCATATTCAATTATTATCAACTTACTACCATGCCACACATTCATTCCATGGCCACGACCACCTCGAACGGTCTTAGAGCATTCATCATGTACATGTGTTATACTAATCATTCATAACAACCAATTATAAACACATCACAAACATTAACACATAGCAATAATAATTAGGCTTACAAGCCATAAGCATTTAAGCCACATCTCATGGCCATATACAATAAATCAATATAAGCCGATACATTTGGCTAATCATAACAACATCTAACATAAAAACTAGTCCCTTATACATGTGACTCACTTGAAAGTATTTAATACACATATGACAATACTCCGGAGTTGTTGGCTTGATAGTGTGATGCTGCCTCCGACGGTCTCCGTTAATTTTATCTGAAACTAGACTCATATATCTTCTTACCATAAAATTTTTAGAATTTTTGGTCTAGCCAATAACTACAGTTTATTCATTAAATATACACATGTTTCACTGTCCGACAGTTCCAACATCTCTTCACTAAAATTATTTATCTCATGGTACGGGACTCCAAATGAGAATCGCTAATCTTCCCAGAAACTAGACTCATTAAAGATTTTAAGCATGCACATTATGACCTATAATTATTTTTTACAATTTTTAATGATTTTCCCAAATCAAAAAAGGGGATTCTAAAATCATTCTGACCCTATCTAACATATATCCAATTATCATAGAATATGAAATTCTTTTGCAGTCATCGTTTATTTTATGAGAAAACAGACTCATGAATCTTTAATTTCATATCTTATTCAACCTCTAATTCAATTTCTACCATTTTGGGTGATTTTTCAAAATCATACAACTGCTACTGTCCAAAATTGTTTTATTACAAAATTTCACTTTTACATAATTTCACTTACTCCATTCTATCTTACCAAAAGATTCGCTCAACTACCGAGCACATCGCTCACAAATTTTCACATAGATATATTTGCACTTATTCATCACATAGTCATGTACATATGTATTTTCACTTAGTAAATTTCCCATTGAACTCATCAGAATAATAACAGATACCTGGTGGCCCGTGCATATACCACCCTTGTAACTGAAGCTCTCTAGTACACATAGTAGCCTACACTTAGTACTACACATGTGACCTATCAATCTAGTACACGTAGCCTACACTTAGTACTACACACGTGACTTAACCATCTGATACACGTAGTAGCCTGCAGTTACTACTACACATGTGATCGAAGTTAATGGGTACGCATAGTAGCCTGCACTTAGTACTACACATGCGACCTATCAATCTTGTGACAGCCCTAAAGTGACCCTAGTTGGAAAGCGGTTTCGGGACCGCTAAACCGAGTCACCAAAGTATTTGAATATGATATTTATTGTCTAAAATATGTGAATATGAATGCGTGAAAGTTTTAAGCTTCGATTTAGTCGATTGCATGTGAATTTAGTAACAGGGAGATATCCAAGTCGTAATGCGCAAAGGTCAGGGTAGTCGATCCCTGTAACATGGGAGACTTTGACTAATAAACTGTACTAATTGGCCCAACCAAAAATTCTAGAAAAAAATATGTAGATGGGCATATGAGTCTAGTTTCAGGGAAAATTTACGGAACTGGATTCCGAGTTTCTGAACTCAAGATATGATTTTTAAAGCGACTATTACGCAGATTGGCAGTGTCTGGAAAATTTTTTAAAGTTTGTTAACACCTCGTGTTCGACTCCGGTCACGGTCTCGGGTTCGGGGTGTTACATTTGATTGGTATCAGAGCTATGGTTTAGTCGATTCTATGACTACCGTAATGCGTTGGGTCTAGCTATACATGACATTTTATGTGATTATTTGATAGTGTGGTGATTTCTGACATTTGCAAATGTGTTTATTTATAGTAATGGATACCGATCCCGACCGAGCGGTAGCTGATAATCTTGAGAGTGTAGCGCCTGCTCCTGCACAAGGGACAGCACCGGTGAACTCTCAACCTAATGCTAGTAACCCGAATGATGAAGCTAGACAAGCTTTCTATAGCGTGATGAATGATCGGTTCAACCAATACATTCGAACTAATACGACTGTTCCACAACCTCCCTTCCCGACTAATACAACCCCCGCACCTACAATACCTCCGGTAACTGACCAAATAAGGTCAAATAAGCCCCCAGTTGACAGAATCCGAAAACATGGGGCTACCGAATTTAAAGCTACGGATAGCGACGATGCCGAACAAGCTGAATTTTGGTTGGACAACACTATCCGGGTACTCGATGAACTATCTTGTACACCCGATGAATGCTTAAAGTATACTATCTCCTTGCTACGTGATTCTGCCTACTATTGGTGGAGTACTCTGACTTCTGTCGTGCCCCGAGAGCAAGTAACTTGGGAGTTTTTCCAAACTGAGTTTCGGAAAAAGTATATCAGTCAGAGATTTGTTGATCAAAAACGGAAGGAATTTCTTTAGCTTAAGCAAGGTTCCATGTCGGTTACGGATTAAGAGCGAAAATTTGTTAGACTTAGTAGATACGCTCGGGAATGTGTTTCGTCCGAGGCTATCATGTGTAGACGCTTCGAGGATGGGCTGAATGAAGATATAAAAATGTTCGTTGGCATTCTTGAAATACGAGAGCTCGTAGTACTTGTCGAGCGAGCTTGTAAAGCCGAAGAGCTTAGAAAAGAAAAATAAAAAGTTG
Source organism: Gossypium hirsutum (assembly GCF_007990345.1). Classification (NCBI taxonomy): domain Eukaryota; kingdom Viridiplantae; phylum Streptophyta; class Magnoliopsida; order Malvales; family Malvaceae; genus Gossypium; species Gossypium hirsutum. The sequence continues at coordinate 78,597,779 of NC_053435.1, forward strand.
ATGTGGGAACTGGAGAGTTTCGTAAAAGATCTTCGGGAAAGTCTCTTCAACAGGCATCGAAGAAATTTCGAGATGATGTGGGCTGGTCGAGAGGCACTTCGGGCCAGTGTTGGGAATGAACGTCGAGACAGAACGAAATGTCGATATTGCGGTAAATGGCATTCGGGGAGTTGTAGATTCCCTGACCGCTCCTATTACAAGTGCGGATCAGTTGACCACTTCATTAAAGATTGCCCGAGGTTGTCTGAACAGAATGTAAATCAGAGTGGGAAACCGGGTGCTACCACTGCTCGAGGTAGACCATCCGGAAATACGGGCAATGCTGGTGGTGGTCAGAGAGGATCTAGAGATGCTACGACCAGATCCGAGGCTCGTGCGCCTGCTAAAGCTTATGCTATACGTGCCCGCGAGGATGCTTCTTCGCCTGATGTTATTACCGGTACTTTTACTCTCTTTGATACTAATGTAATTGCTTTGATTGACCCCGGTTCTACTCATTCTTACATATGTGAAACCTTAGCATCCAGTAAGACTTTACCTATTGAGTCTACTGAGTTCGTAATTCGGGTGTCAAATCCCTTGGGTCGTTACGTGCTTGTCGACAAAGTGTGTAAGAAATGTCCCCTAGAAATTTGAGGTTCCTGTTTTCCGGCGGACTTGATGCTTTTGCCGTTTGATGAATTTGATGTTATTCTTGGTTTGGATTGGTTGACCGCGCATGATGCGGTTGTGAATTGCAAAAGCAAGACTATTGATTTGAGGTGCGCAAATAACGAAGTAATCCAAGTTGAGTCTACGGACTTGCAGGGGATGCCAACTGTAATATCAGCAATGTTGGCCCAGAAATATGTAAGAAAAGGGTGCGAAGCATACCTTGCGTATGTACTTGATGACAAAGACTTAGAAAAGAAACTCGAATCTGTGCCGGTGGTTTGTGAATACCCGGATGTTTTTCCTGAAGAATTACCGGGTTTACCACCTGTTCGGGAGGTAGAGTTTGGTATTGAGCTTGTACCTGGGACTACACCGATTTCGATAGCTCCGTATCGTATGGCACCAACCGAGTTAAAAGAGTTGAAAGCTCAGTTGCAAGAATTGATGGATAGAGGTTTTTCTCAACCAAGTTTCTCACATGGGGTGCACCAGTATTGTTCGTTAAAAAGAAGGACGGAACCATGAGGTTGTGCATTGACTATCGTCAACTGAATAAAGTGACGATAAAGAAAAAATATCCGTTACCGCGTATCGATGATTTGTTCGACCAACTGAAGGGAGCCTCAGTGTTCTCAAAAATAGATTTGAGATCGGGCTATTATCAGTTACGAATTCGAGATTCGGACATACCCAAAACTGCCTTCAGAACGAGATATGGTCACTACGAGTTCTTAGTGATGCCGTTTGGGCTCACTAATGCCCCTGCGGTATTTATGGATTTGATGAATCGGATCTTCAGACCATATTTGGATCGGTTCGTAGTTGTGTTCATTGATGACATCTTGGTCTATTCGAGAGATGAGACCGAACATGCTGAGCACCTGAGACTAGTGTTGCAAATTTTGCGGGATAAGCAGTTATATGCTAAGTTCAGTAAGTGTGAGTTCTGGTTAAGAGCGGTTTGCTTCTTGGGTCATGTGGTATCCGCATCGGGTATTCGAGTTGACCCGAGCAAAATTTCAGCCATACTTAACTGGAAGCCTCCAAGAAATATTACCGAAGTTCGGAGCTTCCTGGGGCTCGCCGGTTATTACCGACGATTTGTCAAAGGTTTCTCGATGATAGCCACACCAATGACGAAGCTACTTCAAAAGGATGTTAAGTTCGAATGGACGGAGAAATGTCAGAAAAGTTTTGATCAACTAAAAACTTATTTGACTGAAGCTCCAATTTTAGTGCAACCCGAATCAGGCAAAGATTTTGTCATTTATAGTGACGCATCCCTACTTGGGTTGGGTTGCGTATTGATGCAAGAAGGTCGAGTGGTGGCCTATGCGTCGAGACAATTAAAGCCACATGAGAAAAATTATCCGACCCATGATCTTGAACTAGCTGCCATCGTATTTGCTTTAAAAATATGGCGACATTACTTATTTGGTGAAAAGTGCCATGTATTTTCGGATCACAAAAGTCTCAAATATTTGATGACTCAAAGAGACTTAAATCTACGACAAAGACGTTGGCTTGAGTTGTTGAAAGATTACGAGCTTGTCATTGATTACCACCCGGGAAAGGCTAATGTGGTTGCGGACGCCTTAAGCCGGAAATCATTGTTTGCTTTACGAGCGATGAATGTGCACTTGTCTGTTCTACCCGACAATGTGTTAGTAGCTGAATTAAAAGCCAGACCATTATTGATTCATCAAATTCGTGAAGCTCAGAAAGTTGATGATGAATTGGTTGCAAAACGGGCTGAGTGTGTTCCGAACAAGGAATCGGAGTTTCAAATTGATGATGATGATTGTTTGAGGTTCAGAAGTCGTTTGTGTGTTCCAAGGAATTCGGAACTCATTTCGATGATTCTGAACGAAGCCTATTGTAGCCGAATGTCAATTCAACCGGGAGTACGAAAATGTACAACGATTTGAAACGTCAATTTTGGTGGCATGGTATGAAACGAGACATCTCCGACTTTGTTTCGAGATGTTTAATATGTCAACAAGTGAAAGCGGAACATCAAGTGCCTTCAGGATTACTTCAGCCGATCATGACACCCGAGTGGAAATAGGATCAAGTCACAATGGACTTTGTGTCCGGACTGCCATTGTCAGCAAGTAAGAAGGATGTGATTTGGGTTGTTGTTGATAGACTGACTAAGTCGGCTCACTTTATCCCCGTGCGTACGGATTTTCATTGGATAAACTAGCTGAATTGTATGTTTCTCAAATTGTGAGATTACACGGGGTACCTATTTCTATCGTGTCGGATAGAGATCCGAGATTCACCTCACGGTTTTGGAAGAAATTGCAAGAAGGTTTGGGTACCAAGCTGCATTTTAGCATTGCTTTTCACCCCCAAACCGATGGTCAATCCGAGCGGATAATTCAGATACTTGAGGATATGTTGAGATGTTGCATCCTCGAGTTCAGTAGTTCATGGGAACGGTATTTACCTTTGATTGAATTTGCTTACAACAATAGTTTTCAATCAAGTATTAAGATGGCACCTTACGAGGCTTTGTACGGTCGTAAATGCCGTACACCATTGTTTTGGACCGAGCTCGGTGAAAGTAAAATTTTCGGAGTTGATGTGATTAAAGATGCCGAACAGAAAGTAAAGGTAATCCGTGAAAGTCTGAAGGTAGCCACAGATCGTCAGAAATTGTATGCGGATTTGAAACGAAAGGACATTGAATATCAAGTGGGAGATAAAGTGTTCCTTAAAGTTTCGCCTTGGAAAAAGGTACTCAGATTTGGCCGTAAGGGCAAGTTGAGCCCGAGATACATTGGGCCGTACGAAATCTCCGAACGAGTTGGTCCGGTTGCGTATAGATTGATTTTGCCCCCTGAACTTGAAAAGATTCACGATGTCTTTCATGTTTCGATGCTTCAACGTTATAGATCCGATCCGTCACATGTGATTAATCCCTCAGAAGTTGAAATTCAATCTGACTTGAGTTATGAAGAAGAACCGATTCGTATCCTAGCTCGTGAAGTGAAAGAGTTGCGAAACAAAAGGGTTCCGTTAGTTAAGGTGTTATGGCTCAAACACGGGATCGAGGAAGCTACTTGGGAAACCGAGAGCTCGATGAAAGAACGATACCCAAACCTATTTACCGGTAAGATTTTCGGGGACGAAAATTTCTTAAGTGGGGGAGAGTTGCGACAGCCCAAAATTGACCCTAGTCGGGAAGTGGTTTCGGGACCGCTAAACTGAGTCACCGAAATGTTTGAATGTGATATTTATTGTCTAGAATATGTAATTATGAATGTGTGAAAATTTCAAGCTTCGATTTAGTCGATTGCATGTGAATTTAGTCAATAGGACTTATGTGCGACATTTTTGAAATGTGATAGGTCGAAGCATAAGGACCTATTAGAGCATGAAATAAAAATGGGGGACTTGCATGTCAAATTCCCCCCAACTAGTAGTGGCCGGCCATGACAAGCATGGTAGACCAAGTGTGATGGGCAAGACATGTCATAGACATGTTGTGTTGGTGCATCATGGGTGGAAAAAAATAAAATAAGGAGCATGGGCATAAAATAATGAAAGGGAATATGATGGAAACAAAAAAAAATGTGTGTGGTTGTCTCCCCCCCCCCATTGCCGTGAGTTAAAGAAAAGAAAGGAGAAAATTTTGTTCATCCTTTTTCATCTTCATTTGGCCGAAAATTCTAAGGAAGGAGGAAGGAGTTCTTGCTCCATGTTTGATTTGGAAGAGGATTAGGAGGAGGTTTGGCCATACTTATATCTAGATTAAGGTATGTTTGAGGTTGTGCCATGAGATTCATGCATGTTTTTAGTTGCTAGCTTGAGTTCTAATTAGCCCATGGTTCAAATCTTTGCTATGTCATGGGGATGATATTCGGCCTAGGTGGATTTTGTGTTAATGCCATTGCATGCTAAATATGAAGCTTGTTAATGATGCATGTGATGGTGGATTGATGATTCTTGAATCTCCTTTTTAGCATTTTTGAGTGAGCACATATGTGCATTGGTTGCTAGATGGGGAAGAATCGGCTAGCAAGTTGTGTGCTAAGGCCGAATATAACTTTTGTATGTTAATGAGCAATGCATGTGTTAAATTGATGGAAAGGGAGAGGATGCTTTACTAGTGTATATATGTGTGTATTAGCCAAGTTTTGAACTTGAAATAAAAGGGTGTTTAGTCAATACAAGTGACCATACTTGTAGAATGTATTAAGTGTTGAAATCGGCTCCAACATAGACATGCATATTCGGCCATAGGAAGGAGATTGGTGTTGCATGTATTCGGTTAGAGGCAAGCATATTGATGCTTTTGTCTTGGCTTAGAAAATTCGGCCAAGGGGGAAAAATTAGCTAAAATGTTGAGTTTGATTCATGATTCCGTACATATGTGACTTTAATGTCTAATGTATAAAAATGGGCTAAGTGCCTTGTGTTCCTCTTTCCAATGCTCAAATGATTATATCAATTTATTTGTTTAATTAAGCTCAAGAGCAAAGGGGAACTAAATCCGATAAAGGGAAGGAAAAAGTGGTCGAATAGCTATCGGAATCATTCGACAACACCCGAGGTAAGTTCTTGAGTAAGAGAGCTTAAATTAAGATTTGATTAGATCATGTTTTAAGCAAATCAAAACCATGCTCTTTGTGTGTGGCTATTGAGCCAAAATTGCAAGAATGATAAGTGTCTTGTGTTTGAGTTTTGCTAACGAAAATGAAATACGAATGTGCCATGATTTATTGTTAAATGTGCATGGTTATTTGAATGATGTCCGGGCTAAGTCCCGAAGGCTTTGTGCCAAGTGACCATATCCGGACTAAGATCCGAAGACATTTGTGCGAGATACTAATTCCGGGCTAAGCCCGAAGGCATTGGTGCGAGTTACTAAATCCGGGTTAAGTCCCGAAGGCATTTGTACGAGTTACTAAATCCGGGTTAAGTCCCGAAGGCATTTGTACGAGTTACTATAACCGGGCTATGTCCCGAAGGCATTTGAACGAGGAGCTATATCCGGTTAAATTCCGAAGGTACGTGATTTGGGAATGAATGATCTTGCTGTAAAAATTTCAGTTAATACTCTAGAAACATCCCAACATTGAGGTATGTTTCGTATGTGCTTGAATTTAGTTGAGCCCTTACAAATAAGTATCCGCTCAGTTGATAAACGAGCTACCGGCCTTTGGCTAAGTTGATCTTTTGTGTATGTACATAAGGGTTGGTAATGTGAAGCAAGTATGATATCGAAAATTTGTGCATATGAAATTATCCGTTTAGCTATATGAATGCTATACTTTTGTTGTGCTGGAATTCCTTGCTCAAAACTTACTAAGCATAAATTGCTTACTCCGTTTCATTGCTCCTCTGTTTTATAGATTTTGGTTCTCCAGCTATCGGACTCGGGATCTTGAAGTCGAAGTCGCCCACACTATCAAAGCCCCCTTTTGGTGCAATTTTGGTTGAACTTCGAAATGGCATGTATAGGACTACCCGTTTGTTGTGGGTCATGGACCCTTTGGACTTGTATAATTTTGGATAGCCGTGCGAAAATGGCTTATATATGTTTGAGTGTAATGTTATAATCATTTGGTATGAATATGGTTATTGAGAGGTGTGGATAGGCTTGACAAGGATTGGCCATGGGAATGGTTAATCACTATCATAAATTGTGCTACTTATGCAAAAAGGGCTAGTTGAATCATGGAAACTATGAAATAGGTAAAGTCTACCTTAAAGGCAGATGCTGACAGCAGCAGTGATGTAGATTTGGAAATTCACTAAAAATAGTAGGAATGGAATTAAATTGTGAATAAATTATGTAAACGAACCTTGATGAATCTATTTTCATAGGAAAGTAACGAAACAATCATACGGACAGTATGTTAAGAGATATTTAGGTTCTCGTGAGACAGGGCCAGAACGGTTTCTGGATTTTCTGTTCCAATTTTGGAAATTCATTATAAATTAACCAGAGACAATTAGGAGTCAAGCCATATATGTATAGATTCCTCTCTGAGTCTAGTTTCTATAGAAACAAACAGCATCAGTATTGAAGTCCTGTACAGGGAGATATCCAAGTCGTAATGCGCAAAGGTCAGGGTAGTCGATCCCTGTAACATGGGAGACTTTGACTAATAAACTGTACTAATTGGCCCAACCAAAAATTCTAGAAAAAAATATGTAGATGGGTATATGAGTCTAGTTTCAGGGAAAATTTATGGAACTGGATTCCGAGTTTCTGAACTCAAGATATGATTTTTAAAGCGACTATTATGCAGATTGGCAGTGTCTGGAAAATTTTTTAAAGTTTGTTAACACCTCGTGTTCGACTCCGGTGACGGTCTCGGGTTTGGGGTGTTACAAAATATGTTAGGAACAACGGGGTTTACCAATGGATAATACAACAGATAAGCTGTGTTAAAGGTTAATTGGATTAAATACTAATTATCTCTATCATCTCAGTATATCAAATCAATAATGTGGTCTCGACATGTAAAACTAAAGCAAGTTCTAGAATAACAAATCAAATTGACATACTCACAATCTGTAACACCCTTTACCCATATCCGAAACTGGGACAGGGTTCGAGGCGTTACCGGACTTAAACATTCACAAACATGCAAAACTGGGCCATAAAATTTCATCCAAATTAAAACTTTTCAAACACATGTAGATTGTCCTTTATACAGGCCTTCGAGGCCTAAAACATACATAGCGGTGGTTCGAGACTAAACCGAGGACTTTAGAAAGCTTTGGAAATACTTAGAGAAATTTTCATGAAACAGGGTCACGCGTCTGTGTGGACATAGGGACACACTCGTGTGTCTTCAACATGCCCGTGTCCTCAGGCCGTGTAACTCTCTGTTTATGACGTTAGCAAAACAAATTGATCCACACGGCCAAGCCACACGCCCGTGTGCTAGACCGTGTCCTCCATACAGCTGAGACACATGATCGTGTCTCTGCCCATGTAGCCAACACTTAGGCTATTTTCCAAGCCTTATGTTGTCCTTAATTGTCTCCCATACTTATTCATATTATAGACACACCTTATAACATCAATTTAATGGTTAATCATCCTTTAGTAAAATTCTGTTAAAGCATTTACATGTTGTCATACATGTGTTTATTACCTATGCTCATGTTACACCAAGTTAGACATTCCAATTCACATTCTACAATTTTCCATATTCAATTATTATCAACTTACTACCATGCCACACATTCATTCCATGGCCACGACCACCTCGAACGGTCTTAGAGCATTCATCATGTACATGTGTTATACTAATCATTCATAACAACCAATTATAAACACATCACAAACATTAACACATAGCAATAATAATTAGGCTTACAAGCCATAAGCATTTAAGCCACATCTCATGGCCATATACAATAAATCAATATAAGCCGATACATTTGGCTAATCATAACAACATCTAACATAAAAACTAGTCCCTTATACATGTGACTCACTTGAAAGTATTTAATACACATATGACAATACTCCGGAGTTGTTGGCTTGATAGTGTGATGCTGCCTCCGACGGTCTCCGTTAATTTTATCTGAAACTAGACTCATATATCTTCTTACCATAAAATTTTTAGAATTTTTGGTCTAGCCAATAACTACAGTTTATTCATTAAATATACACATGTTTCACTGTCCGACAGTTCCAACATCTCTTCACTAAAAATTATTTATCTCATGGTACGGGACTCCAAATTGAGAATCGCTAATCTTCCCAGAAACTAGACTCATTAAAGATTTTAAGCATGCACATTATGACCTATAATTATTTTTTTACAATTTTTAATGATTTTCCCAAATCAAAAAAGGGGATTCTAAAATCATTCTGACCCTGTCTAACATATATCCAATTATCATAGAATATGAAATTCTTTTGCAGTCATCGTTTATTTTATGAGAAAACAGACTCATGAATCTTTAATTTCATATCTTATTCAACCTCTAATTCAATTTCTACCATTTTGGGTGATTTTTCAAAATCATACAACTGCTACTGTCCAAAATTGTTTTATTACAAAATTTCACTTTTACATAATTTCACTTACTCCATTCTATCTTACCAAAAGATTCGCTCAACTACCGAGCACATCGCTCACAAATTTTCACATAGATATATTTGCACTTATTCATCACATAGTCATGTACATATGTATTTTCACTTAGTAAATTTCCCATTGAACTCATCAGAATAATAACAGATACCTGGTGGCCCGTGCATATACCACCCTTGTAACTGAAGCTCTCTAGTACACATAGTAGCCTACACTTAGTACTACACATGTGACCTATCAATCTAGTACACGTAGCCTACACTTAGTACTACACACGTGACTTAACCATCTGATACACGTAGTAGCCTGCAGTTACTACTACACATGTGATCGAAGTTAATGGGTACGCATAGTAGCCTGCACTTAGTACTACACATGCGACCTATCAATCTTGTGACAGCCCTAAAGTGACCCTAGTTGGAAAGCAGTTTCGGGACCGCTAAACTGAGTCACCAAAGTATTTGAATATGATATTTATTGTCTAAAATATGTGAATATGAATGTGTGAAAGTTTTAAGCTTCGATTTAGTCGATTGCATGTGAATTTAGTAATAGGACTTATGTGTGACACTTTTGAAATGTGATAGGTTAATCTATAAAGACCTATTAATGCATGTTGTATAAATGATGGGTTTGCATGTCAAATTAGCCAAAAATCTAGATGGTGGCCGGCCATGCTATGGGGTAAAACATATTATAAACATTTTGTGTTAATATGTTGTGGGAAGAATAATAAAATATGAGGGGAGTGGGAGGAGAAACCAAAGTTGTTTCATCCTTGCTCCCCCATTTTGTCGTAACTTGAGGAAGGAAGAAGAAAGGAGTTCTCTTGCTTCATGTTCGGCTTGGATAAGGATTTGGAAGAGGTAAGTACCTTGAAATTCTTGGAAAATTATGTATAAAGAAGGTGGTTAGTTCAAGTTCTAATCATTCCATGGATTAAGTTTTGATTGTTTGGAGGTTTGATATTCGGCCAAGTAGTTTGAAGCTCTTAGTACATATATTTTTTCTTTTTTCTTGAAGGTTGAGATTGGGTTGTTCTTAAGGAGGTGCCGAATGTGGTCATTGAAGGGCCTTGAGGAACAATATGTGTGGCTTGGGTTATAACATTCGGCCATGGTAGAAAATGGAAGAGATAAATGGTAGTTAATTGTGATAGTTTAAGGAAATTGTAAGTAGTTTGAATAAATGAACAATAATAATAATAAATCATCTAGTGAATTGGTGTAGTTGCCGAATTTGAACTAGGAAGTTATTGAGTAATGTGTGTATTTTATGTGATAGAATAGAGTGAATGCTTGGAATGTGATATGTATGAATTATAAGTTGGATTAAAAGCTGTTATATTGCCTTATCATTTTCGGAAATGTGCTTTGTCAAAGAAATTGAGGGTTGATGTTTAAGTGATGTGAGTATAGGGATATTCGGCTTGTAGTTTTATAGATGTAATATGAGTGTTAGGACGGAATGATGTTTAAGTACGAATGTATTTGGATGGATGTGCTTATAAGTATAACTTGAGATAAAATGGTGCTTAGTCATCATAAGTAACCATATTTGTAGAATGTTTTAAGTATATAATCGGCCTCAACATAGACATGCATATTCGGCCACATGAATGAATACATAGATTGATGTTGTACGTTCGGCTATAGGTAAGCATATTGGTGGCTTTATCTTGACTTAGAAAATCGGCTAAAGGAGAATATTGGCTAATATGTTGAATTTGATTCATGATTTCATACATATATGACTCTAATGCCTAATATATATGGGCTAAGTACCTTGAATTTCTCTTTGATGTTCAAAATGATTAAATCAATTTATTTGTTAAATTAAGCTCAAGAGCAAAGGGGAACTAAATCCGATAAAGGAAAGGAAAAGGTGATCGAATAGCCGTTGAAATCGTTCGACAACTTCCGAGGTAAGTTTTAAGTGATTAAACGTTGAGTAAATTCAATCATAATGAGTTGATTTAATAAGATATGATGTGGCCATGATATGTCTTAAACTCAAATGGTAAGTTCATAAGTGTTTGGACTTGGAAATTTAAGAGCAAATTGTAATAATTTGCTTAGGACAGCAGCAGTAATGTGATTTTAGAAAATCACTATAAATTGTTGGTGTGGAATTATAGGCTGAATAAAATATGTAATCAAAGCTTAATTAGTCTAGTTTCTTATAAAAGAGACCGTGTAAGCAAAGAAATTTCCTATAAAGAGATATTTAAATTTGTGTGAGACAGTGTCAGAATGACTCCGAAATCCCCTATTTTGTTTTTAGAAAATCATTATAATTTGTACAAAAATGGTATAATATAAAATTTATATGCTTAGACTCCTTAATGAGTCTAGTTTCAAATAAAATCAAATAGAAATATTTTGAATTCTGTACAATGAGAAATTTGATTCGTAGTGAAGAGTGGTCAGATTAGTCAAACAGTGAAACAGGGGAAACTTTAAGAAAAATCTGGTATTGATTGGCCAAACCTAAAATTCTGAAAATTTTATGGATGGAAGATATATGAGTCTATATTCAGGGAAAATTAACGGCAATTGATTTTGAGTTTTTTAGCTCCAGTTATAAATAATTTAGTGACTATTGCTCAGGAAAATAGCTTGTAGTGAATATGTGAATTTGTTGTAAACATTGATGAAACTATTTGAGTTGCTTATAAGCTATTGCTGAAATTGATGTACAAGATAAATATATATGTATGTGGTAAAGCCGAATGGCTAATGTGAAATATGTATGAGATATGTATATGTGGTAAAGCCGAATGGCTAGTGTGAAATATGTATGAGATATGTATATGTGGTAAAGTCGAATGGCTAGTGTGAAATATGTATAAGATATGTATATGTGGTAAAGCCAAAGCCGAATGGCTAGTGTGAAATATGTATGAGATATGTATATGTGGTAAAGCCGAATGGCTAGTGTGAAATATGTATGAGATATGTATATGTATGAGATATGTATATGTGGTAAAGCCGAATGGCTAGTGTGAAATATGTATGAGATATGTATATGTGGTAAAGTCGAATGGCTAGTGTGAAATATATATGAGATATGTATATGTGGTAAAGCTGAATGGCTAGTGTGAAATATGTAGGAGATGTGTGTATATTGTGGCCGAATGACCAAATGTGAAAGGTGTGTATTATTAGATATTTGATGAGGCAAATGAATTACAAATATAACAGTCGATGTGAATGTTGTAACATGTGACTAAATGTACATGAAACTTGGAAATATATTCCGGGTAAGACCCGATGACTACGTGTGGAGATTATGTCCGGGTAAGACCTGATGACTACGTGTGGAGATTTTGTCCGGGTAAGACCCGATAACTACGTGTGGGGACTATTCGAGCTAAAGGTTTCGCTGAAGATTCGAGTAAAGCATAAGATTATACGACTTCACAGTAACAATTGGTAATAAACGTTCAATGCGTTAAGCTGGTCAGGTATGTATTTTGAGATTATATTTAAGCTTGATTTGGACTAAATCACAAGGTCGTTATGTGATGCATATGTGAGTAAAGCAATAAGACTGTTCTATGATTATTGTGTGTTTGGTCAATGTGGAAAGTTAGGTGAAAATATGTAATGTACCTATGTTTATAAGAGATCACTATCAAGTGAGAATTTATCTGCCTATTATATATGATGAGATGGGCATATTCGGTAAAGGGATGGTATGCCCGAAGGAAGAGTGAAATAAAAATACGAACAACTATGTTATAATTTGATTGTTATCTGTTGACACTGCTTAAAACTTACTAAGCATTGTAATGCTTACTCCGTTTACTTTGCTTCCTCTATTTTATAGATCTCATTTGGAAGCTACAGGCTCGGGGGTCGTCAGCAACTAGTCACACTATCACTATCCACTGCTTGTTACTGTTATGTTTTGAATTATTTTATGGCATGTAAAGAATAGACCAGTGGCCGAAGAATATTTTGGTTAATGTATATAAGCCATGCGAAAATGGCATCTTTTGAATGTGTACTTATAGCAGTTAAATTGTATCCCTGACTGTCTTTAGTATTTACCTAAAGGAACGGTCTTTATAAAAAAAATATTCAAAATTTTTACTGTTTGGATATGAGCTTCAAGTCCGGTAATGCCTCTTTACCTATTCCGATGACGGATACGGGATAGGGGTGTTACAAATCTGGTAACGTAGTAGCCTACACTTAGTACTACACACGTGACTTAACCATCTGATACATGTAGTAGCCAGCACTTAGTACTACACACGTGATCGAAGTTAACGAGTACGCATAGTAGCCTGCACTTAGTACTACACATGTGACTCACAACGGATCATTTGTATCTCTTCTATTTCGAAGGTTCAATTGGGAAATTCTTCACTTTTCAACATTTTACTAACTCGTTCTTAGTCAATTCCGATTCGTAGTTTACATCAATTGATCATTCTATAGGCAGCCACATCTTATATAATAACAAAAGATAATAACATAAAAAGAATCGAAATATTATATACATACAAACTTACTCATTTCAAAGAAACATCATATTCCATCAAACTTTCAAGAATTGTGGCTTCATTCACATAGCAATATCTCATAATCACATGGCATTGTAACATTTTCATCATAATAGCAAAACATCAAGAACATGTTATATCATTAAAATAATCACATAATATCGAATTATTCACATATATATACTTACAACTCATGTAATATCGAAGCATTAGCATTCAAATACAATATTACATTATTAAAATCACATGAACTTACCTCGGGGTACGACTATAGATTCTGATTTAGTCCATAATCTCATTCATTTCCAATCTATGCTCAAATCTCATTTTCCTTGATAATCGAGCTTGGAAGCTTGAAAAACCCTAGCTATGTCTTCTCCATGCAAGATCGGCCATGGGGTAGAAGATGGACAAAAATTAGCTTTTAATTTTGTTTTTAATTCATTTTAATTACTAGATTACCAAAATACCCCTAACTTAAAAATATTCTATTTCACCCATTTCATGTCTATTTTTGTCCAACAAATTATCCAATGGTCTAATTACCATTTAAGGGCCTCCAATTTAAAATTTCATAAAAATTAGACACCTCTAACATGTAGAATTCAACTTTTGAACTTTTTACAATTTATTCCTTTTGACCAAATTAAGTGCCCAAACGTCAAAATTTTCGAACGAAATTTTCACAAAATCATCCCATGAAATTGTAGACCATAAAAATATAATAAAAACAAATTTTATTGTGTTGAATTTGTGGTCCCGAAACCACTGTTCTGACTAGGCCCTAATTCGAGATGTTACACAGTCACAAATAAAATGAGCACGAAATAAAATGCATGCTCTATAGGCTTAAAAGCTCACAAAAAATTATGGTTTTGATGTTAAACTTGTAAATTTAAATTTTCAAGATAATGTTTCAGTTCAGGGAGACAACCTAAAATCATAGTTTTTGAAAAACAACGTATCATGCTTGACTCTATCATGTCTTTAAGTATAAATAAAAAAATGCATAAAAATCCACAAATTAATCCCATACAAAATTAATAAAAACTCCAAATTAAAAAATAATTTAACTACAATCTTAGGTTTGAGAAAATTACTTAAATAGAAACAATAATTCAAGGACTATATCGCATAAACATATAAAATCCTCCCCACACTTAAGATGTACATTGCCCTCAATGTACAAACAAATATAAACACAATAAGCAAAATATCGTAAATGAGGAAGAGAATTGAAACAGCCTTAAATTTGGATGATTTCATCGGAATAGTTAAATCTGGAATCCTAGGAGATTCTAAATGAGGTACATGTTTTCGAGCACACTAATAAGACAATAGAAAAAAAATAAATAAGATAGACAAACAACATAATAGAAAAACAACCGAAAAAGTAATAACAATAAAGTGCCTAATAAAATAAATTAAAACATATAAGTCTGAAAAATAAAATAAAATAATAACAATAAAAATAAAATATAGTTCGAGTGACTTTTGGGTGCATGATAGCGTAAAGATAAAGCGGCGGTTAGGGTTTAGGTTTGGTGAAATGGGGTAGGAAGGAAACAAAAAAAACTAGCTTTAAACAAGAGGTACATGGCCATGTGCTAGGCCATATAGGCCACACGACTGTGTATGTCTATGAGGCCGTGTGACCTATTAAAAAATTTTAAAATTTACTCCAATGTTTACCGGCTTGGGACACACCCGTGTCTCTAAGCAATGTGCGCCACACGATCATGTCGCCAAGCAGTGTGAATCTAATCAGAATGTGTGTGTTAAAAGAAAATTGAAATATTAGCTCCAATATTCACAGGGTCCATGACACGCCTGTGGTCTAGGCCGTGTGATCCACACAGTTGTGTCACCAGGCCATGAGAGGTTAATCGCTCGCTTCTCCAATAGACGTGTCAAAGGGTGTGTGGGTCATACGGCCATGTGGTCTACCATAAACCGTGTGACACTTTTTTATTTTATTTTTATTTTTTTTGGTTTTTTTAATTAATAAAAACAAAATTTAGGTAAATAAGAAACTAAGCATGCAATAAAATTAAATGAAACTAAAATAATAATAAAAATTTGGGTTTCCTTCCGAGAAGCGCTTATTTAAAGTCTAAGCTCGACTTCCCTTTTCAAACTTACGGTTAAGTCAAATTTTGGAGTCGGAGCTCCTCTCTCTCAATATCAATATCACCATAAAAATAAAGTTTAAGATGATTATTGTTTACCTTGAATGTGTCGTAATAAGGGTGTGTTACCTCAGTCGTTCCGTATGGAAATACGTTTCGTACCACAAATGGATTTGACCACCTCGACTTAAGCTTTTTAGGGAACATTCGTGGATTTAGATTGTCCAGTGGTACTTTGTCTCTAACTTTGAATTGGTTCATCCTCTTTACATGCACACCATGATGTTGCTTTGTTACTTCTTTAAACGTTCTCAGGTTCTCATCAGCCTTTGTTCACCATTCATCTAATTCATCGAGCTGCACCGTTCTCTCTTCACTTGTCCCTTGATTTCCATCACATTGAAAAGGATGCAATTCTAACACATCTTCATGATTGATTTCCTGCAAAGAACGCTGAGTCGCATGATTACTAACATCAACAAAATGATAAGTATCATCTCGCTCACTATAAACTCTCACAGCATTATGTGCTTGAAGAGTAACCTCCTCATCACCTACCCTCAACACAAGTTGACCATTACCCACATCACTAACAATTCTAGTGACTAAAAAAGGTTGACCTAAGATTATGGGTACCTCAATATCCTCATCCATGTCCAATATAATGAAATCAACAGGGAATATGAATTTATCTACTTTAACAAGTATATCCTCCATAATACCCCTAGGATACTTAATTGATCACTCAGCTAACCGAGTACTCATCCTAGTAGGTTTTGGTTCCCCGAGACCAAGTTGTTTGAACATTTTATAATGCATTAGATTTATATTAGCACCCAAATCAGCCATTTTTCTACATTTAAGCTACCAATAAAACAAGGGATAGTAAAACTCACTAGATCTTTAAGCTTAGTGGGTAATTTATTCTTGAGAATGGCCAAGTAATCCTTATTGAGCTCCATAGTGGGCAGTTCGTCTAACTTCTTTTTATTTTTTAACAACTTTTTTAAAGATTTTGTATATTTGGGCATTCGCGAAAGGGTTTCAACAAAAGGTAAGTTAATAAGCAATTTTTATAAAAGTTCAAGAAATTTACCATATTGTTCATTCATGCAGTCTTTCTTCAACTTTTTCAGATATGGAATTGGTGGTTTGTATTCTCTAACCATCGGCTCCTGTAGCTTGGTTCGATACTCCTATTTTTACTCATTTTTTGCTCATTTTGCTCCCAAATGCTTTATTGAGCATTAAAACATGAATTTAAAGGAGTAGGAGCATAAAATTCACAATTAACAATGAATAATCACTTAAGAATGAGGTTAAGTTGTAATGACCCAAATTTTACCGTTACTGGAAAAGTGTATTTTCGGGCCTTCATTTCTAAAAAATGGATTCGTAAATATTTATTAAAAATATTTACGAAGTTAATCGAGTGGTTAATTAGAGTTTAATTAAGTGAATTAGCTTAAATTGAGGATAATTGGATAAAAGGATTAAATTGAATGAAGTGTAAAAGTTTAATTATAGAATAAAGAAAATTGAAAGGACTAAATAAGTAAATAAGCCAAAAGAGTGCCAAGTGTATGGCAAAAATAAAATACGAGTGTAATAAATATAATACACACATTTGTAATACATGTATGTATTTGCTTATTATTTAAGTAAATATTAATGTATTTATTATTATTAAATTGATATTATATGATAAATAAATAAAAATAAGACAAATGTGTGGTAATGATTGGGTACAAGTGTATTAATAAAAATATATACACTTATCCGAAACAGTAACAGTAACAGTCAGGTACGGAGTACCTCTTCGGAACAAATCCGGAACGGAATAGTCACAGTAGTCGACACATATAGTGTGTCATCGACACACAATCGGAATATCCCTGAACACTTTCAATCCTATGGCATGCCAATTATATCCGACTAGCCCGACACTGTTAATAGGGTAGTCAGTAAACTTTCAAATTTTCAATTTCATTCGTAATTTAATTTCACTCCATTTCAATACCTTTCTTTATCAATTCACATGTAATTCAATTTTAATACAACATACATTTTAATTCATTTTCCAATAATCACACATTCAAATATTTCATACTTTAATTATTTGTCACATATCAATCATGATACAACAATTAATAATCAAATTCAATAAATTATAAAACATTATAATTCTTACCTTAGCATTTCCATTCTCAAGAAATTCAAATTTTAACATAACAATTAACTATAAAGTTCAGTTTATAGAAATACAAACCGTAGTTTTCAAGCTAACTCCCGTTGTCTTTGTCTTGTCTTTGCTTAGCCGAGATTTCCCGAGACAACATTAGCTACAGAAATTAAAATAATTATACCATTAACTTTCAGCACTCATTATAACAATTAATTGAATTTCTATTCAATTTACACTTTATTTCCAATTAGGTCCTAACTAATTCATTCACTTTACTAACTTAATTCATTCTCCATTTCTATTCAAATTCCATCCAAACTCAAATTTAACTATTAAAATTTCAGCTTATTTCATTAATTTTGAAATTTCCTCAAATTAACCCCTACAACATAAAACTTATGAATTATTTTACAATTCAATCCTTATTTCATTTCTAACTTGAATTTCTATCAATTTAGCTCTTAATTTATCATTTTATTTAACATAAACAATATCTAGAAATCTAATAACTTTCAAAGTTTTAACTTAATTTCATCAAAACCTTGTTCCACTTAATTTCATCAAAACCTTGTTCCAAGGCTTCTAAAACATCAAAATAAGTAAAAAGGGATAAATACTTCCAAGTTTCAAAATCCAATTTCCCCTTTTTCCTTTCTTTCCTTTCTTTTTCTCCTTCTTTCTCCCCTGCTTCATTTATTCTCTGTTTCTTTCTATTCTTTTTCTTTTTCTTTTACTTTGTTTTGTTATATATATATATATATATATATAATAATAACTTAATAATATAATTATATAATAGGTAAATATACATGTATTTTACAGATGTACATATACTAATATTACACATGTCCCTATACATACCATACATTTGTTAACTTTGTCGAAACCATTTTTAAATCGAGTTTTGGAAAATGGGAATCGACTTTAAAAACGAAAACAGGAGTCTCCACCAATCTTTTTAGGTGCGATTGGATCACCTTTAAAACATTTTGTTTTAAAATCATTAGTTTTGGTCTACGAAATCAGAAAACGGGTTCGGGAGCCGGTTACGTACAAGGAAGGGTTAGCACCCTCGTAACGCCCAAAAATTGGTACCTAATTGATTATCAAGTGTCTTTAATGTCGGAGATTCAAAAATTTTAAGATGCCATCCCTTTTAGAATATTTTGATTTTTTGTAAATTAGAGTTCACTCGTATCAAAGTATTGACACTAAGTTAGCTTTTTAGAAATCCCTATCTCGAAACAACAAAACGCTATATCCAATAAGTTAGGACATATTGCTTTGCAATTCAAGGCAGTTGCTCACGTTTTGCAAACATTTAAAAACTAAGAAGGGTACTTGATTATTCGAACTTAACGAGAAAAGTTGCAACCCAATAAGTTAGGGCACTACTTTCTCGAAATTTCCAAACACCAAGCATTGCCTTTATATTTTTTGAAAACTTTGGGGCCTTAAAATGATGCGTGGGGAATTGTATTGTATTATAAATCATGCATAGTAACATATTATTGTAGTAGGTAAATAATACATGCATTTAAACAAAATGATGGCAGTAATATAAAGGTCTTGCATTAGATACATACATATAAAAATCATATATACATGGAAAATATTAACAATATACATACAAAGATATATATAGCATGTATTGAGAATGAATAAACAAAACATACAAACATACAAAGTAATACATAGACAATGTAGGATATACAAAAAAGAGTAATACAATATCAATGTACATGTTCATGAACTGTAATATCAAATATAAAATAACATATAACACATGATAATATAAAAATACATAAAAGAATTAATATATATAAAATACAATATAAGGTGAATAATTGTTAACAAAATATATATAATAAAAAATATGATATTTAACAATAATTTTACAATAGTATTTGATTATACAATATACATATTAACAAAATATTTATAAAAGGGTAATAATTATATATAAGATATATTGGTTTAAAAGTATGGGAGAGAACTTATAAAGTAACACATAATATAAAAAATATATAAAATAATACATAATAAATAATTTAAAATGAATAAAATATGAGTTTTAAAAAAATAATTTAATTTACAAATTTTAAAATTATAAATAATATAATGAATAATATAAACATAAATAATATAATAGATGATATATGATATACATAACAAAAACAGTAAGTAATATAAAATAAAAATAAAAATATAATAAACGTTATATAATAAAATATAGTTTAAATATATATGAAATAAGAAATATAATAGATATAATATAAAATAATAAAAGTATATATGTAAAAACAATATATATAAATAGTTAACAAATATATAATACAAGTAAAAATAGAATAATTATAAAAAAATAATGATGTAAAATAATAATAATTTGCGAAAAAAACAATAGATAATAAATAATATTAATATATATAATAAAATAATTTTTCAATATATAATATAAAAATAGGGTAAAAAAAGCAAATTACAATATATGAAATATTTAAATATAAAATAAAATGAAAATAAATCTATTGGGCTAAATTTAAAATTCAGCAAAATTACTGGGCGAATTCAAAAGAAATAGAACTGAATTTAGGTCCTAATTAAAACGAGCGCAAAACAAAAGGGACTCATTGGGAAAATTTCCCTATTCCCAAAACGACTGCGTTTTAAACTGGGACTTAAAGCAGCTACTTTAGGGATTAAATCACAATTGAGACAAAATATTAGGGTTAAATCATAAATAAAATAAAACTTAATTGTAAACACAAAAAGGCTGGAAGGATCAATTGGGTAATTAACCCAATCCTTAAAAACGCGCGGATCCTCCCCGGGTAATCGGGTCAACGCGCGGATCCTGGGGTTATGAAACGACGTCGCTTCGTTAAGGCTATGTAAGCCAACTTCTCACCCTTAAACTCATTTGAAACCCGATTTTTTTAATAAAAAAAACCTAAAATTTTCTCTGAAGGAGAGAGAGACAGGAGAGAAGCTCTGGGCTTTGGCCTCTGTAGGCCTCGCCCCGATCTTAGGCTTCACGTGCCGCCCTAAGGACCACCGCGCATGGTGTCTAGGGTTCGAAAAACCATTCCCTTCCTTCGCCAATCGTCAGGTAGCATCCCTTTTCTTTTATTTCCTTATATTATTTCTCAAATCAATGTATACAGGTCAGAAAACAAATAGAAGAAAAAGAAAAGAATAAAAAAATGATTTGATTACCGTAAGAAACGAAAAAAAAACTGCTTTTTTAATTCTTCTGCTCTAAATGGATACAACTGCTAGTAAAATCTTTTTTCTGTATTTTTGTTTTCCTTTTTCTTTTCATTGACAGATTTTGCGAAAGGCTTTATAGCCTCAGACTACTGCCTATTTTGGAAAGAAATCAGAAGATTTCTTTCCATTTCCTGTTCTAGTATATCTGCTGCCTTTTGCTTTGATTTCTTTCCTTTTCTTGCAGATACCCCGAAGATCTCGGTGATGGAAGGTTGCTAGCGTTGATGGAGGCCTGAAGTCTAGTGGTGACAGAGACGAGAAATTACGGCGTGCTTGGTGGCGACGATCGGGCCGTTGAATCTGTGAGATGAAAGGTCACGTCGTTTGGAGTGCCCAAAACTTCTAGAAACTCCTTGCGGCGCTGTGTTCTCAGGAAACCCTAGGGTTTCCTTGTCTGTTTTTACCGTTTGGGCTTTTTGGGCCACTTTAGTCTAGGGTCTGTTATTTAGGCTTGGGCGTAACTTGGTTTGGTTTAATTTGGGCTACGGGTGTATTTTAGGCTGCTGGGGTTTAATTTTTTTGGACTCTGTATATGGACTTTTAAAATAGATAAATACTTATTTATTTAACCCTTTTTATTCTATCTTCGGCCCGGTCAAATTTTGGCTAATACAGCTGCCCCTCTTTGCTCATTGCTGTGTAACGAGAATCTAGCAAAGATTTAAAAGATCAAATTTGACCGGTCAAATCATGGTCTTTAATCTTCTTGACTATCATGTTGGTATCTTTGATCGGCTCTCCGCTGAACACAGAGACGCCAAATCTGCTTCTTCGATTTGTTTTCTGACAATACAGAGATGACAAATCATCTTAGATTTGCTTCATCGTAAGCACGTGAAAGCTAAATCAGCTATGTCTTTGATTTGCTCCTTGTAATGACAAGGATGCCAAATCCTCTTGGATCTTGTTTCAGTCTAATCGTCTGAAGGTCAGATCTACTATGTATCTGCACTCTATTGAAGTAGAGATGCCAGAATTTGATTTGTTCTCTGACAATGCAGAGACGAAAAATCATCTTAGATTTGCTTCATCGTAAACACGTGAAAGCCAAATCAGCTATATCTTCGATCTGCTCCCCGCCGAATACAGAGAGATAAGATCTGTCATCTTGGATCTACTTCAACATAAACATCTGAAAGTGAGATCTGCTATGTGTCTGCCTTCCATCAAAGTAGAAATGCCAGACTTCGATTTGTTCTCTGACAATAAAGAGGCGACAAATCATCTTAGATTTGCTTCACCGTAAACACGTGAAAGCCAAATCAGCTATATCTTCGATCTGCTCCCTGCTGAATACAGAGAGATAAGATCTGTCATCTTGGATCTGCTTCAGCGTAAACATCTAAAGGTGAGATCTACTATGTGTCTGCCTTCCATCAAAGTGGAAATGCCAGACTTTGATTTGTTCTCTGACAATACAGAGGCGACAAATCATCTTAGATTTGCTTCATCATAAACACGTGAAAGCCAAATCAGCTATATCTTCGATCTGCTCCCTGCCGAATACAGAGAGATAAGATCTGTCATCTTGGATCTGCTTCAGCGTAAACACCTGAAGGTGAGATCTGCTATGTGTCTACCTTCCATTAAAGTGGAAATGCTAAACTTCGATTGGAAATGCTAAACTTCGATTTGTTCTCTGACAATAAAGAGGCAACAAATCATCTTAGATTTGCTTCATCATAAACACGTGAAAGCCAAATCACTATATCTCTGATCTGCTCCCTGTCGAATTCAGAGAGATAAGATCTGTCATCTTAGATCTGCCCCGATGAAGGTGAGATCTGCTATGCTGCGGCCTATTACCCTACTGTTTTGGGGTTTAAAGTGCGCTGTCTTCGATAACCTGTAGAATGATTATGCCTGATAATTTTGGATGCTATGCTCGAAGTGATTCGAATGTTCCTAATTAAACATGTTATGATGCAAAATGTTGTGAATATGACCCCTATCCTAGACGTCATCATTCATTCCTTCGTTTATCTTTTCTTTTCTCAAAGTTTCATTCATGCTCAGCCTGTAAGCCGTCTTCCAATGATACGATCCACTGAGGATGTCTGTAAGAACTGAATTATTGGCTTTGTCTATTTTCCTTTTAGACAAGAAGAAAGGAATTCCTCGAGTTCTTTCATCCCTTACTTACGTGAATTTCTCGAACAAATGTCCTGTTTTAGTTTCTTGTGTTATCTAGAAATTTTAGAGTAATGCGCAAAACTTCATTTGTGACCATATTAGTTCATCTATCATTATTTCAATGCAACATACTTAAAGAATAGTGAATGATGAATAAATTTTTAAGAATAATTAAATTTGAATGAATTATCAAAAGATACAAAAGGGAATTAATCTGCTAGCCTATCTTCTAGAAGAAATAGAATCTAAAGATAGCAAACAAGATAGAAGTTAGATCCTCTAAATATCGCCGCTTGAGTGCCTATACACCAGCTCCATGAAGTCTTTCTTGAGTTCAAAATGTGTTTAAAAGATCCCAAGTACTCTGTTGATGCCCCAGTTTGCAGCATTCTTCGCTCTTTGTAGCAAGATCATTATGTACTCTTCAAAATTTGAGCTGCCCTTTCAGATTTTCAACTCAAAACCCCTTTGGTCACAAGGTGCCCTTTACGGGTTTTCACCTTGGCCTCTCTGTTTTTTTTTTTCATCTCAAGGCGCCCTTTACGGGTTTTCACCTTAGATTCTCTTCTTCTTTAGACAAAGTATTATTTAACTGAGTCCGAGTTCACTGGATTGGGTAATCTTTTCCCATCCATTTCTTCTAAGATCAATGCACCACCGGAGAAAGCTTTCTTCACGACATACGGCCCTTCCCAATTCGACATCCATTTTCCTCTAAAATCCTTTTGAATAGGAAGGATCTTTTTCAGTACAAGGTCTCCCTCATGAAATTCTCTTGGTTGAACTTTCTTGTCATAAGCTCGCATCATTCGCTTCTAATACATCTAACCATGTCGAATGGCTTTTAGCCTCTTTTCCTCAATCAAGTTCAACTGGTCATACCAGGATTGAACTCACTCAGCTTCATCTAACTTTACCTCCGTCAAAATTTGAAAAGAAGGTATTTCTACTTCAATAGGTAATACTGCTTCCATCCCATAAACTAACGAGAATGGAGTTGCCCCAGTAGAGGTTCTGACAGATGTTCGATAGGCTAGGAGTGCAAATGGAAACTTCTCATGCCAATCTCTATAGGTCTCAGTCATCTTCCCCACTATTTTCTTAATATTCTTGTTGGCAGCTTCCACTGCCCCATTCATTTTTGGATGATAGGGAGAAGAATTCTGATGCTTGATCTTGAACTGGTCGCAAACCTCCGCTATCGTTTTGTTATTTAAGTTCAATGCATTGTCAGATATGATCTTCTCAGGTATTCCATATCGACAAATGATCTCCTTCTTCAAGAATTGACTCACAACTGACTTAGTAACATTCGCATAAGAAGCAGCCTCTACCCATTTTATGAAGTAGTCAATTACTACAAAGATAAACCGATGTCCATTCGAAGCTTTCGGTGATATTGGTCCAATGACATCCATGCCCCACATGGAAAAGGGCCATGGAGAAGTCATAACATGTAAAGGTAAAGGTGGTACATGAATTTTATCCCCATAAATCTGGCACTTATGGCATTTCTTGGTGTAGTTGATACAGTCCCCTTCTATAGTAGCCCAATAATATCCAAACCTCATGATTTGCCTTGCCATCGTGAACCCATTTGCATGCGTCCCGCATACACCTTCATGAACTTCTTCTAAAATTAGCTTAGCTTCCACAGCATCGACACATCTCAAAAGTACTTGGTCTTTTCGTCTTTTGTACAGGATATCTCCATCTAAAACATAGTCGCAAGCTAACCTCCTCAAAGTTCGTTTGTCATTTTCACTGGCCTGTTCAGGGTATTTATGATCTCTCACATATCGCAATATATCTTGATACCAAGGGTTATTGTCATTTCCTTCCCTCTCAATGTTACAACAATGAGCTGGAGCCTCGTAAATGCTCATTTGAATTGGCTTCATTTCTTCTTCTTTATTCACCTTGATCATTGAGGCCAAGGTTGCTAAAGCATCTGCCATCTGATTTTCATCTCGTGGGAGATAATTGAAGGTGATTCTATCAAACTCCTCAAGTAACCCCAAAACTACCTTTCGATAACTAATCAATTTAGGGTCCTTTGTCTCCCATTCGCCTCTAAGCTGATAAACAACCAACGCCGAATCTCCATATACTTCTAAGGTTTTTATACCTCACTCTATAGCTGCTTGAAGTCTCATGATGCATGCTTCATATTCAACCATATTGTTCGTGCAATCAAAGTCCAACTTGCACGTAAAAGGATAATGATCACCATCCAGAGATACCAAGACTGCCCCAATTCCATTTCCGACTACATTAGAAGCCCCATCAAAGTTGAGTTTCCAAGAAGAATTTTCAGTCATCACTATTCACATTAACTCCTCATTTGGAAAATCAAAGTTCAATGGCTCATAATCCTCTAGAGACCTACTGGCCAAGAAATCTGCCACCGTACTTCCTTTTATAGCCTTCTGACTTATGTAGACTATATCGAACTCTGAAAGCAAAATTTGCCATCTTATCATTCTCCCATTTAAAGCCGTTGACTCCATCATGTATTTCAATGGGTCAAGCTTTGAGATGAGCCAAGTGGTATGGTATAGCATGTACTGTCTTAATCTTCGAGTTGTCTTAATCTTCGAGTTGTCTAAATCAGCGCACAACACAACTTTTCAATCGGTGGATATCTCATCTCACAGTCAGTGAATTTCTTACTGAGATAATAAATCGCCTTCTCCTTCTTCCCTGACTCGTCATGCTGGCCAAGCACACATCCCATGGAATTACTGAACACTGACAAGTACAGTATCAATGGTTTATCTAGGCTTGGTGGAGATAATATCGGAGCATTCAACAAATACTGCTTGACTTTTTCAAAAGCATTCTGGCACTCCTCATCCCAAGTACCTTGATTGTGTTTTCTGAGGAGACGAAAGATAGGATCGCATTTCTCGGTCAGTTGTGAAATAAACCGAGCGATGTAATTCAATCTTCCTAGGAATCCTCAAACTTCCTTCTGAGTACGTGGTGGAGGTAACTCTCGTATGGCTCTGACCTTGTCTGAGTCGACTTCAATTTCCTTTTCACTGACCACGAAGCCTAATAACTTTCCCGATCTGGCTCCAAAGGTACACTTTGCTGGGTTGAGCTTCAACTAAAATTTTCTCATTCTCAAGAACAATCTTCTCAAGACCTCAATGTGCTCTTTTTCTGTATGCGACTTGGCAATCATATCATCAACGCATACCTCAATATCCTTATGCATCATGTCATGGAATAAGTTTACCATGGCCCGTTGGTATGTTGCCCCTGCGTTCTTTAGTCCAAACGGTATTACTTTGTAGCAAAAGGTGCCCCATAAGGTTATGAAGGTGGTTTTATCCATGTCCTATGGATGCATCTTTATCTGATTGTATCCTGAGAAACCATCTATAAAGGAAAACAATGAATATCCCGCTGTGTTGTACACCAAAGTGTCAATGTGTGGTAAAGGAAAATTATCCTTTGGGCTTGCTTTTTTCAGGTCTCTGTAGTCAACACACATTCGTACCTTCCCATCCTTTTTAGGAACAGGCACAACGTTAGCTACCCATTCAGAGTACTTCACTTCTTGCAAGAATCCTGCATCGAACTGCTTCTTGACCTCATCCTTTATTTTCAGAACGATATTTGGCCTCATTCTTCGCAACTTCTGTTGGACTAGCTTATAATCCTGTCTTATTGGAAGACAATGCACTACAATGTTGGTACTCAATCCGGGAATATCCTGATACGACCAGGCGAAGATATCCTTGAACTCTTGAAGCAACTTAACCAGACCATGCCTTGTGTCCTCGCTAATTAGGGTTTCAATTTTCAACTCCTTCCCTTCCTCTAGGGCTATATTCTCTATTGCCTCTTTCTCATGTGGCATGATTTGTTTCTCCTCTTGCTTTACCATTCTTAATAGATCGAGAGATACATCACTATCTTCAAAATCCTGAAGTTCCTCTAAACACATGTCTTGCTCGCCAGAGAAATTAGGAGTTGCAGTATCAGCGCTCATATCATTGATATCTAGGGACCTGTGGGGGTATGAAAGAATATACAAAGAATGAATGAATCAAAGAATGATTGTTTATGTGCTAAGAATTTCCAGAATTTAAAGGAATATTGGTTAATAAAAGTGAAACAATACTCGTTTAAATTGATAAAAGTTATGTTTTATTTAAATAATTATAGATGAAAATAAGCCTATTTCACATATGTAATTTTATTACTCCTAGGCCCTAGAGTAACAGACATGTTTCGAGAATTACTCTGAAAAATTCCTAAAGACTACAGGAAGGTCTTCAATAGTTCAATTGTTCAGAGAGCTCCCCGATTCGTAAGGGCGAATGCCCTCGAGGTTTTCTTACCCCGATCCCTCATTGTGTACAGCATTAACTTGATGACTTTCTTCTATCAGCAATCCTCCTGACTTAAAGGATTTGGATATAGGTGGGAATGTCATCGGTTCCCATTCCACTTCTCTTCCATTCAAACGCGCTTTTTTTCTTGCTTGGCACTTCTCCATTTCTTGCCTCATGTGTTTATGGTCTGGCTTGAAACCCAAACCAAAACGATCCTTCTTCTCACTCAATTTTGGGATTTGAACCCCTCCTTGCAACTGTCTTCCTAGCCCTTTTCTTGGCAATGCTCCCCTCCCTATCATCATTTGTAGGGCCATCCTCATGGCTTTAGACATTTTGGGTGCCGGCATCACACTTCCTTCCGAATGAAGGTGGCATTAATGATTTCTAAAGAGCGGAAAGAACACTCGATAGCCTCTTCATTGGCCTCAACATAAAGGGCCTTGCTGGTGACTGCTGCTATGATATCCTCCTCCACGTTGATGGTTATTAGGCGTCCATCTGTCACTAACTTTAATTTTTGGTGCAATGAAGAGGGCACCGCTCCTGCCTAGTGTTTCCATGGTCTCCCCAATAAACAATTGTAGGAGGGCTTGATATCCATCACCAAAAAATCAACTTCATATGTATTTGGTCCAATCTCCAGAGGGATGTCAATTGGTCCCATCACTTTTCTTTCAGTTCCATCAAACGTGATGTCTTCATATACGAACTATCAATGGGTAATCTATTTAATGTGGATAATAGAAGGACGTTCAAAGTAGACCCATTATCAACAAGTACACTTGGAAGCGTGTATCCCTTGCACCGAGTAGTGATATGCAAGGCCTTGGTTGACCCTATGCCCCCGGGTGGATTTCATCATCATTGAAATAGATGAAATTGTCAGCACTGATGTTGTTTACTAACCGGTCCAACTTGTTAATGGATATGTCATGGGTGACATATGTTTCGTTAAGGACCTTTAACAATGCATCCCGATGCACCTTAGAACTCAGGAGTAGGGCTAACACTGATATACGTGCCGGCTGCTTGTGCAACTACTCGACCATGCTATACTCGCTATGTTTCAGGAACTTTAGAAACTCCTTAGCTTCTTCTTCCTTTATCGGCTCATTGATGGGTACTTCGGTCTCTTTCTCCCTTTCAACCTCGACATCTTTCGTTTTTGTGGGCTCCATTCTGATATTCCCCCCGTCATAATGTTTCCCACTCCGCGTATAGGAACCTTCATTTTGCACACCTCTAGATGCACTGGCTATACTCTCCCCTTCAGGTATTGTTATACTGCAATCATAACTCCATGGCACCCTCTTGTCATCCTTGTAAGGGAAAGGATTGGGTCTATGAATGACAACCCTAGGCCCAATTTGCGCCTCCACTTCATTATTTCCTGGTAAGGAAATAATAATCCTCGATCGGTGGGTTTCTTGTCGTTTATTCTCCAGCACACATATTTGTCCTTCACAATAACTACCCTCAGAAACTTGTAGTTCTTTGTTAACCATAAGGCCTTGTACCATGGCCTTGAACTCTTCGCAATTTTGGATCATATGACCCACCTTTCCATGGAATTCATAATAGTTCTCCATTCCTTCTCTTCCTCTTCTAGAGGTTAGCATACCTCTATTCACCATCTCCTCCCATATTACTTTCATAGGTGTCTTCATCCCAGCAATATCTTCATTCACTTTTCCTTTCTTTATTTCATCGATGGCATTCACTCCTTGATTGCCATGATCTGGTAACGGATTTTCGATATTAGGGGTACTATCAAATTTCACCACCTCCATTTTGATGAGCCTCTCCACGACCTTCTTGAACCCAGTGCGGTTTTCAATTGAATGCCCGATATTCCTGCGTGATATTTGTATTTAGCATTTGCATCATACCATTTGGGGTACGGTGTCTGCAGTGGTTTTAAGTGAAACAGAGCAATGGCATGTGCATCGTATAAGCTTTGATAAAGCTCACGATATGCCACAGGGATAGAAGTGAATTGCATCTTCTCCGAATTCTGTCTTGTACTCGATTCCTGTCTTTGAGTACTTTTTTGCTCACCCGTAGCTGCTTTAGGTTGTCCAAATGTGATTGCCCTGGAGTTGAAATTGTTCATGTTATTCACCTCATTGTCTTTTCTCCTTGGGGCTAATCTTATAGCCACTTCCCCCTTAATTTTACCGCCCCTCACGGCATTTTCAATCATTTCACCCGCCATAACTATATCCGCAAAACTTTTCATGGTACTTCCAATCATGTGTGTGATGAATGGCGCCTTCAAAGTATTAATAAATAACATGGTGGTCTCCTTTTCCAACAATAGTGGTTGTACTTGCATTGCCACCTCCCTCCATCATTGTGCATATTGCCTAAAATTTTCATTAGGCTTTTTATCCATGTTTTGAAGTGTGATCCTATCTAGCGTCATATCAATCACATGGTTATACTGTTGCATGAAAGCCTGTGCAAGATCTCTCCATGAACCAATTCTTTCACGACTCAACTGATTGTACCACCTAGCCGCTGCTCCCACTAGGCTGTCCTGAAAACAATGGATCAATAGTTGATCATTCTTCACATATCAAATCATCCTCCTACAAAACATTGTTATATGTGCCTCTGGACAAGTAGTCCCGTTGTACTTTTCAAATTCTGGTATCTTAAATTTATGAGGAAGCACCAAATCTGGAACCAAACTTAAGTCTTTGGCATCAATCCCATGATGATTGCCTGCGCCTTCCAAAACCCTAAACTTCTCCTCTAACCATCTGCAACGATCTTCCAATTGTTTCGCGGATTCAGTTGTCATTCTTTCCTTCTCCATCAAGTCCAGATCAGGAGTGATAGGGTTGACCGAGCTATCATCCAAATTATTTCCCAAACCAGATGGGAAATTTACGGGGATTCCAGCATCAACTGGCCTATGTTGAGGCCTTACGGTGATAGATGGCCTTCTAGGAGGTGCCTCGGTTTGCAGTGGCACATGAGGTGGAGTAAAACCCAGAGGAGGACCTTTATTCTCCTCTTTAGTGATTGCCATGGGAGCTTTTCCTTTATCAATGGCTCTCAGCAGCTGAGCCATTTCAGCCATCATGTTTCTCTGAGCCTCTAGCATCTATTCCCTCATTTCATTCTGCATTTTGGCCAACTGCTCCTGCATTTGATCTTGCATATCTTTTTGTAATTGCTCGAACCTTTGATCTATACTCTTAGTCTTAGTATGAGTGTCGTAAGGATGCATGATTTCCATATTTTCTTTTCTACCTTCAGAAGTAAACTTAAACTAATCAGGGTCTTTCTATAACTTTGAATGCAAATGATGTGATGAAATGCTATGAGATGCAAATGCATGGATGCAAAAAAGAATATCGATTCTGGTTCAACTTCATTTAGAAAATTTTATTTAGAAAAAGAATATCTTTACATATAAGAGGATTACAAATACGCTTTCGCCCTAAGGCCCAAAGCTTTAACTCTATCTAATAAAAGGGCTAACTCTCGTCCTATATCCGACAATGATGAATACATCAGACTCAATACATCAGCTCGAATTGCCAAGTCTTGTACATATTCACCAACCTCTCGAATCTGGGCTATGGCTTCACCAATGACATGATCACTTTCTCTAACCTGTCCTCTAGCCTGACGAAGCTCTCCCTTCAGATAATCTTCTTGCGTCTCGAGCTGTTCAACTTGGAGTTCACCATCATGCAATGCCACTTCTAAATCCTCAACCTTGCTTTTTAGCTCCTTTAACTCGACCGCAGAATTATGGTTTTGGTGCCAACGTAGGGATCTTACAAGCTCAGTTACCTTAGTCTTCAATCCTCTATTTTCTTCCTCTAATGCCAAATTCTGCGACTGCATCTCTTGGAACTTCCTCTCCCAATACTCGGCTTTAGCTTTTTCCTCTTAGACCTCTTTTTGCAACTGATCTGAAGATCCTCCTACTCTCGCTCTCCTCAGGGATACTTGTACCCTTTTGTAATGCTCCTTTAGATCATCTCGATCTTCCTCAATCTTCTTCTTTTCTTTTTTCTCTTTCTCGAGCTCCATCTTTTGAACATCGACGTCCAAACTCAAGTACATCTTTTTTTCTTCAAGCTTTGCTATCCTTTTCTCAAGCTCTAAGTTCTTTCTCTCGAACTCCTGCTTCATAATTTCTGACTCTGAGGGCCTTACTTGCAAATATTCTTCCATCGGTCGAGCTCCTTCCACACTTGGCTTAGGGATATTATCGTTAACCCTTCTGCCTCTCCATTCAATGTATTCCGGTGTGGTTGCAGGACTAATAGCTACTCCTTTCAACCGACAAGTCTTTTTCCAAGCACTATAAACTTCACTAACCTTCCTCTTGTAATCGGCTCCTCTATATACGAACTCACTTTGTGTAATAGCCCAAAATTGGGTCTAGTTGGAACAGAGGTTTCGGGACCACAAAATATGAGATATAAATAATTATTTTATGATTATTTTGAGATTTATGATATGATTGCATGATTGTGTGAAAATTTCGTAAAGAAATTCTATTCATAAAGTGCTTAATTCGACGTTAGGGACTAAATTGAATAAGTTGCAAAACTTGCATTCTAAAAGTTTCTAGTATGAAATTGATTTGAAATGTTAATTAGGAGGTC
Organism: Gossypium hirsutum; assembly: GCF_007990345.1. Lineage (NCBI taxonomy): Eukaryota > Viridiplantae > Streptophyta > Magnoliopsida > Malvales > Malvaceae > Gossypium > Gossypium hirsutum. The sequence goes on from NC_053435.1 coordinate 78,629,724, forward strand.
TTAAATAGAAATTTTACCAATTTCTAAGTTATGTACAAAAATTGGACATGGATGGAATTTTTGGAAAGTTTAGTAGTAAGGGTATTTTGGTCATTTAGGGGTAAAATGAATTAAAATACAAAATTAAAAGCCAATTTTGCTCATGTTCTTCACCATGGACGTGTATACCAAGGGAGACTTCATGGCTAGGGTTTTCAAGCTTCCCAAGCTCAATTGTAAGTCCATTCTAACCTCGTTTTTCAAGTTCTTTACGTTTTTGGAGTCCCGGTAACTTGATTTAGCTTATGCTAACAATAATTCAACCTAGGGTTCATATTTGGAAAACAATCATAGGTAAAATTTGTGTATTCTGGTGTTTTATGATACAATATGAGGTTTTAAATTATGTTAGACAACTTGTGCTACTCAGTTTTAAGTGAAAACGAGAAAAAGGGCTTAATCGGTAAAAATACCTAATAGTCATAAGTATATGTTAGAGTGAGAATTTGATGTTGCCATAGAAGGGAAAAGTGATCATCATGTCATAAAAAATAAGGGATGGAGTTTAATTCCCGAGCCTAGGGGCAAAAGTGTAAATATGCAAAAGTTTAGGGGCAAAATTGTAATTTTTCCAAAGTTTGAGTTAAGGATTGTTTTGAATAGTACATTAATTAAATAAGTAAAATATGATGTTTTAGATCCCGAAAAACGAGATTTGAACCTAGAATGATAGAAAAATCGAAAATTGGGAAAGTTGGTAAAATGGCCGTTTTAATGTCAAGGTAAGTTCATATGTATAATAAGCATTAATTTATGCATGTTTCAATGTAAAATTGATATATTTACTATGATCTCCGAGGTGTTGAAAGTATGTAAGTTGGTATGATAATAATACAACAATAATGCTGTAATTTATATTTGAAAGTTAAATTTAGTGAATTAATTGAATTATGTTAAATTAAATGATTATGGTGCCAAGTTTATGAATTGATTTAAAAATATGTCTATGGTACATGAAGTGCATTGAATTATCATACATAAATGTGATTTCTATGATTATGGATATTATGGGAAATTGTAAGTTCATATGATTTTTAATAAGACAATGTGTAATTTAATGTTATTGCGTTGATATTAAATGATATGTAAGTTTATATGTAAGTAATACATCACTATTACTTGTATTATGATATTTTATAAAATATTGGAAATATTTTTGTGGATAATTACTTGATTGGTGAAATTGTTGGAAAAGAGAGAGAAATCCCGGTTGAACCTTCGGAAAGATTGGATGATACATATGGTATGTAGCTAGGTCACATGTATAGTGCTGAGTGCACATCATGTGTACAAGAGAGATACAAGACATTATGATGTAGCTAGGTCGCATGGGTGATACTATGTGTACACCATGTAGACAAGAGAGCTACGGGATATATGTAGCTAGGTCGCATGCGTGGTTCCAAGTGAAGGACACCATGTAGACAAGAGAGCTACGAGATAAACTGGCTAGGTCACATGGGTGGTACTAAGTGTTCACCATGTGTACAAGAGAGCCGAACTATATGATGGGTGGAGCTATGTGCTGAAACCACCAAGTATCGAGGATTGATCCGAAGTGTTCAACGGGAGACTCTCTATGTATTGCTTTGTGAGTTTTGTGATGAATATGTGCAGGAACTTGGTTATGTGAATGATGTGTTCATTAAGTGACCAAGATGTGGTAAGGTTATAAACAAGTAAGTTATACATGAGGATGATTTTATGGTGACCTTGTGATCATGGGCCTATACTTGTGATGTATGAAATGTGGTGAAAATGATTTGTGATATGTATGTTAAAATGAGGTTAATACAAACAAAGTGTGAAAGAGTGAATTAGCAATAAAACTGTTTTGGACAGTAGCAGTGACGTGATTTTGAAAAATCACCAAAAATAGTATAAATTGAATCAGAGACTGAATGAGATATCAAATTAAATCTTAATGAGTCTATTTTCATATACAAGAAACATAGAAAGCAAAGGATTTCTATATTTCTAGATATTTATGTTTTCGTGAGACTGATTCAGAATGATTATGTGATCCCCTATTCTGACTTTGGAAAATCAAAAAAATTTGGAGAAAAATAATTAGAGGCTAAAAATTATATTTTTAAAATCCATAATAAGTCTATTTTCAAGATAAATAAACAAGAACATTATCCAAGTTTTGTACTGTGAGATAATTATTTTTTAGTGAAGAGAGGTTAGAACTGTCAGAAAGTGAAACAGGGGAAATTTTAATGAATAAACTGTACTAATTTTCTAAACCAAAAATTATGAAAATTTTATGGTGGAACTATATGTGAGTCTAATTTCAGAGGAAATTTACGGATCTTAATTTGGAGCTTTGTAGCTCGAATTATAAATAATTAAGTGACTATGACTCGTGTGGATAGTTTGATGTGAACATTTATTAATAAATTGTGAAATCGTACTTACAAGAATGCTATATACATTAAGGATGTGGAATAGAGAGGAGGAGAAGGAAAATAAATATATATGGAATACATGGAAACTATGGTATATGAAATATTGATATAATGAAATAAATGATATGTGTTTATAAGAAAACAAAAAGAGAATGTTGTGTATCATGACATGTATATATATGACTAGTCTCAATGTAATGCTTGTTGGGTATGAAATTGAATTGAAATGTTTCAGGCAAACATGTTATTCTGCGCATTTGAATCGTGGTATTTTATAAAGATATGATCTAGCTTTAAATATGAATGCTTGATGATTAAGCTGGAGATATTTGGTAAGATGATAATCTTGGTATAAATGTATAAGTGGTACTATAATAAACAAGGTAAAATGAGTATGAGGGACACATGTATGATGACATACAAATGCTATGTTTGTGGTTTAATTGAGGATGTTTAATCATTAAATGAATACCATGTTATATGCTTTTGATTTTGTATAAGTGTGTAAGAGATCAAGGTTGACCAAAGCTTGGAAAATAGCCTAGGTATATTCCACACAGGCAGAGACACGACCATGTGTCTCAGCCGTGTATGGAACACGACTTTGGGACACGGGCGTGTGAAGCCTTAAAGCATGAAATTTCCAAGATTTTCGTAAGTTCTCGGTTTAGTCCCAAATCCTTTCTAAAGTATGTTTTGGGCTCCGTAGACTCAAATAAGGGACTATGTGTAAGAGAATGAACGCTTTGAAATATGAATAAAATTTTATGGCTCGTATTTTAGTTTAATGTTTGCATGTTTTTCTGGTAACGCCTCGTACCTTAGCCCGACCTCGGATACGGGTAAGGGGTGTTACACTTTGAGCCAACCCCTGAGTCACTGGTACGAACTGTCTCAATCCATGCTGCTTCAGCACGAGCAAAGGGGCATAACCAATGGCACCCCAAATTCCTAATAGGGGGACCCAATCAAAACTGCCGCGTCGGTAAAGAACCTCACCAGGAATAATCCACGGAGCCCTCTACTCGACATCTTTCGACTGAAGGTTCTGAAGTAGCGCAATCCAATTCTCTTCTGGAACATCAACTCTCTTAGTTGAAGCTACTATGTCTTTCAACGGTGAATAATCCTCGAAGAAGACCCGACAAACCACCCTATCTATCAACCGAAAATGACTGTAGAACCAAGCCAGAAGTAACTGAGCACACCCTATAAACCTGCCAGCACCAGCCCTCCTACATGCACCTAAAGACCTGAATGTTTCCGCCAAAATTGCAGGAATAGAAGTGACCTTTTTACTGAGTCGATGAAAAAGATCCGTGGCTACCTCATCCACGTATCCCAAAGCCCTAGGGAAAACCATCAATCCATACAAACTTAAGGCAAAAACATCCACCTTCTTCGTCTCATCAGGGTGTGTCAGAATCAAATCTTTCAAAGCGTCCCACGAAATGCACTTGCACTCACCCTTTTCCTTAATTCAGGCCGTGGCCCACTACTCGCTCATCCCCGTAATAATCATCAATTTCTTCCAAAAAGTAAGGACACAAGTAGCTCGAGAATAGATCCTATCATTCTGAAACCTGGGACAACGAAGCAAGGCAGTTTACTCCTCCACAGTAGGTACCATATCTACTTCCCCAAAAGTGAAGCAACTGTACGCTGGGTTCTAAAATTGAGCAAGGGCTCGAAATAAGTACTCGTCTATCTGAACATCAAGCAAGTACGGTAAGTCTCCGTAATTACCGTAGAATAACTGCTTGGTCTCTTTGCCCCACTGATCCCAAATTTCCTTAAGCTCCTGGAGATTATTCTGCATGACACTAATACGAGTGTAATCTAACAACTCCGACACGTATCCCTCAGCTATACTATCTCCCTTTTCTAGTTGAGTTTGCTCAGACCATCTATGGACGTTGGCGTTGCCTTCCACTCTATCAAGAAGTCCGTTCTCCATAATAAAACTTCCTAACTTAGAAATTGATCGTGAACCGATATCTTTGTAAATGCAAAATGACATGCAAACAAAAGAAAAGAGATAGTCAGTATCACATGATATCAATAAATTTCAACGATAACTTATAAGGGTAATATCTAAAGTTTAAACCTAACTAAGTTGGGCTCATACGGTCTTTCGATATGACGTTGGTTCTAAAGTTTGAGGTACCCGAACCAGCAGATTCCTCGATTCTCACCCATTATAGGCTCATTTGAATCGAGTTCGGTCCAGGGGAATACATTTCCCTATGGCTACACGGAGATGAAAATCTCACGAAACCATAGGTACGGATGTATCCCGAAAGTGATCCACTATCCTGCACGGAGGCGAAAACCTCACGAAGGCATAACTTCTCACTCTTACTTAAGGGTGTGACAACGGTCATGCAAATGCAATGCGTATTAGGATATAGCAACACATGCAATAATACAAACACATGTAATGCAAAGAGAATTAAATTTTAAAATTTTTAATTTCCGACAAGAGATAATCAATTACACGGCTTGACTCTCTTATTAGTCCCCAGTAGAGTCGCCAAGCTGTCGAAACCATTTTTAAATCGAGTTTTGGAAAATGGGAATCAACTTTAAAAATGAAAACAGGAGTCGCCACCAATCTTTTTAGGTGCGATTGGATCACCTTTAAAACATTTTGTTTTAAAATCATTAGTTTTGGTCTACGAAATCAGAAAACGGGTTCGGGAGCCGGTTACGTACGAGAAAGGGTTAGCACCCTCGTAACGCCCAAAAATTGGTACCTAATTGATTATCAAGTGTCTTTAATGTCAGAGATTCAAAACTTTTAAGATGCCATCCCTTTTAGAATATTTTGATTTCTTGTAAATTAGAGTTCACTAGTATCAAAGTATTGACACTAAGTGAGCTTTTTAGAAATCCCTATCTCGAAACAACAAAATGCTATATCTAATAAGTTAGGACATATTGCTTTGCAATTCCAAGACAGTTGCTCACATTTTGCAAACATTTAAAAACTAAGAAGGGTACTTCATTATTCGAACTTAACGAGAAAAGTTGCAACCCAATAAGTTAGGGCACTACTTTCTCGAAATTTCCAAACACCAAGCATTGCCTTTATATTTTTTGAAAACTTTGGGGCCTTAAAATGATGCATGGAGAATTGTATTGTATTATAAATCATGCATAGTAACATATTATTGTAGTAGGTAAATAATACATGCATTTAAACAAAATCATGGCAGTAATATAAAGGTCTTGCATTAGATACATACATATAAAAATCATATATACATGGCAAATATTAACAATATACATACAAAGATATATATAGCATGTATTGAGAATGAATAAACAAAACATACAAACATACAAAGTAATACATAGACAATGTATGATATACAAAAAAGAGTAATACAATATCAATGTACATGTTCATGAACTGTAATATCGAATATAAAATAACATATAACACATGATAATATAAAAATACATAAAAGAATTAATATATATATAAAATACAATATGAGGTGAATAATTGTTAACAAAATATATATAATAAAAATATGATATTTAATAATAATTTTACAATAGTATTTGATTATACAATATACATATTAACAAAATATTTATAAAAGGGTAATAATTATGTATAAGATATATTGGTTTAAAAGTATGTGAGAGAACTTATAAAGTAACACATAATATAAAAAAATATAAAAAATTAATAATTAATAATTAATAATTTAAAATGAATACAATATGAGTTTTTAAAAAAATAATTTAATTTACAAATTTTAAAATTTTAAATAATATAATGAATAATATAAACATAAATAATATAATAGATAATATATGATATACATAACAAAAACAGTAAGTAATATAGAATAAAAATAAAAATATAATAAACGTTATATAATAAAATATAGTTTAAATATATAGGAAATAAGAAATATAATAGATATAATATAAAATAATAAAAGTATATCTGTAAAAACAATATATATAAATAGTTAATAAATATATAATACAAGTAAAAATAGAATAATTATAAAAAAAATAATGATGTAAAATAATAATAATTTGCGGAAAAAAACAATAGATAATAAATAATATTAATATATATAATAAAATAATTTTTCAATATATAATATAAAAATAGGGTAAAAAAAGCAAATTACAATATATGAAATATTTAAATATAAAATAAAATGAAAATAAATCTATTGGGCTAAATTTAAAATTCAGCAAAATTACTGGGCGAATTCAAAAGAAATGGAACTGAATTTAGGTCCTAATTAAAACGAGCGCAAAACAAAAGGGACTCATTGGGAAAATTTCCCTATTCCCAAAACGACTGCGTTTTAAACTGGGACTTAAAGCAACTACTTTAGGGATTAAATCACAATTGAGACAAAATATTAGGGTTAAATCATAAACAAAATAAAACTTAATTGTAAACACAAAAAGGCTGGAAGGATCAATTGGGTAATTAACCCAATCCTAAAAAACGCGCGGATCCTCCCCGGGTAATCGGGTCAACGCGCGGATCCTGGGGTTATGAAACGATGTCACTTCGTTAAGGCTATATAAGCCAACTTCTCAGCCTTAAACTCATTTGAAAACCAATTTTTTTAATAAAAAAACCTAAAATTTTCTCTAAAAGAGAGAGAGAAAGGAGAGAAGCTCCGGGCTCTGGCCTCTGTAGGCCTCGCCCTGGTCGTAGGCTTCACGCGCTGCCCTAAGGACCACCGCGCACGGTGTCTAGGGTTTGAAAAACCATTCCCTTCCTTCGCCAATCGTCAGGTAGCCTCCATTTTCTTTTATTTTCTTATATTATTTCTCAAATCAATGTATACAGGTCAGAAAACAAATAGATGAAAAAGAAAAGAATAAAAAAATGATTTGATTACCGTAAGAAACGAAAAAAAACTATTTTTTTTATTTCTTCTGCTCTAAATGGATACAGCTGCTAGTAAAATCTTTTTTCTGTATTTTTGTTTTTCTTTTTCTTTTCATTTACAGATTTTGCGAAAGGCTTTATAGCCTCAGACTACTGCCTATTTTGGAAAGAAATCAGAAGATTTCTTTCCATTTCCTGCTCTAGTGTATCTGCTGCCTTTTTCTTTGATTTCTTTCCTTTTCTTGCAAATACCCCGAAGATCTCGGTGATGGAAGGTTGCTAGCGTTGATGGAGGCCTGAAGTCTAGTGGTGACAGAGACGAGAAATTACAGCGTGCTTGGTGGCGACGATCGGGCTGTTGAATCTGTTTTTATCGTTTTAGGCCTTTTGGGCCACTTTAGTCTAGGGTCTGTTATTTAGGCTTGGGTGTAACCTGGTTTGGTTTAATTTGGGCTACGAGTGTATTTTGGGCTGCTGGGGTTTAATTCTTTTGGACTCTGTATATGGAATTTTAAAATAGATAAATACTTATTTATTTAACCCTTTTTATTCTATCTTCGGCCCGGTCAAATTTGGGCTAATACAAACTTTTTATTTATTTTTCACATAAAAATCTTATAATATAATTATTTAATTAATAAATACCTTTTATAAATAATAAATATCTATTAATACTTAAATACAAGCATTACATAAGTCATCAGACACACCGTTCATGATCATCGTTGTTACATTAAATCTCTTCATAAAGTCACAAAGGGAGTTATTCTCGCGCTGTCGGATGGCCATAAGATATGATGGGGACTACAAATGTAACATCATCGAAAAACCCTTGGTCGTAGTAGTATAATTTTGAATAATTATGAGTTGAATTTTTTAGAATAAATAAATATGATTTATATGCGTTAGTAGAGAATGTAGTAGAAGACTGTAGAAAATTTAAAATACTTATGTATTGAGAGATATTAATTCGAGATATAGAATAAATTATAAGGTTTTACAAAGTGTTGGGGTCAAAGTGAGAAATTAAAAGTAAAAATGATTAAATTGAATTAATGGTGAAATATGTGAGGACATGGAGAGCTATTTTACCAAGAGTTAGTGAATAAATATGATAGATAGATTTTATTTTACATTATTATGACATTATATTATATTAATTTATTATTATTATTATTATTATTATTATTATTTTAAGTAAAAGATGGATAAAGTTCTTTATCATTCTTTTCTCTCTTACATTATCATCATTTTTGGGAGAAGAGAACTGTATTTTCTCTTCAATTTTATCCTCCATCACCTTTAGTCCATTTCAATCTAAAAATCACCAAATCTCCATTAAAAACCTTGGCTAAATCAAGTTACCCACAACATAGTAAGCTTTGATTTTTTAATAAAAGTGGTGGGTTCATGCGTGAAGAGAGAAAATTTAGATGAAGTGAGAAACTAAGGTTTTAAGTTAACATTTTCATTATTTAGTACTTAGTAACATGTTTATTACAATTATTTATGGAAATGTTGTGAGATAAGTATCTTGGTTTCTTATGTTTTATGATACTGATACAGAATAAAAAGAAAGCCAAGGAATAAGAAGGAAGAGGTGTAGACAAAGGAAAACAAGTGGACAAAGTTTCAAGAAAGTATAGTTGGTTAAAATTTGAAAGTACTTTAGACTTATTTCCTACTTAATTAAGTTTTCAATTTATATGTTATTACTTGTAACTTAATAAGCATGTGAATAATCCATTGAAATGGTAAACGAATGTGATTAATGTTGATGTGAATTTATGTGAAGAAAAAAGAACTAAATTGTAAGTGTTGGAAAATTATGTATGAATATGAAAGTATGAAACTCGATTGCGCTTGTGATGAAAATTGAATTTGCAATAATTTTAAAGCACTTGTAGAAAAGTATTGAACTTGAGGGATATAGATGGCATGCCATTAGGAATACATTAGTGCACTAGTGAAATTTAGCACCCGGTGCTCCTAAACTTAGCACTTTAGTGCTTTTGTTTTAGCATGCTCATGTATTTATGACTTCAGTTCATTGACCCTTTTGGTTCACTCGAGTCTATAATTGGCGGAATTGAGAGATACATGAAAAATGTATGAATGACGAAAGTATGGTAAGTGGAATTGTGTAGATTAACCTTATTTTTATTGTGTATATTATCCATGGCTAATTATTGAGGTCATTATAAAAATATTTATTCATTCACTTGCTAAAATAGTACTTACTAAGCTGTCACAATCATAACGCGTGTTTTTAACACGTAGGAAAATATTGAGAGAAGTCTCATTTGAAGTGGCCAACCTCATCCTCATTACATCACCAAAGGAGTTTGTGAACTTAGATTTTTAGTTATATAGTGGCATGTATAGAGGGTTAGAATCATATAAATTTTTGTTGTAAATTAGTTATGTTGTTGTAAAACTATGTTATGCATTTTTAATCTTATTTTGTACTTTGGAATGATCTCCCTTATATGGATATACTTATGAGTTAAATGATGTTTTTGAATGTTATATGATACAGAATGTTTGAAGGTTGTTTATATTTAGTTTTAGGTGTTTTAGGTAATATGTCTCCAATGTCGCGAAATTCAATCTTTAGTGTTGTGACATCCGAAGCTAATGTCACGACATCTGAGTTTAGTGTTACAATATTGAGCATACTACTTTTAGTATTGCGACACCCATTTTGCAGTGTCACGACATGGATCTTATTTACCTTGTTTTGATTCGAATAAGCCCCGAACGACACCTATTTGTAACCAAACTTTAAAGTAATCTTAGAAATGACTTAAATAAGTCCAAATGAGTATATTTATGTAAAGTTGAAGTCTTGAAATTGATGCTCAAATTAAGTTACCTTTTGAGTCCAAATGTGATATCTCTTGCTCGGGACGTATCGGTTCATTCCAGGTAAGAGGTGTTATAACAGAGGGGCCTTGTTAGCCAAAAATATGTTCATGAATAATAGGCTAACTAATCGAAACTATGGATGAGCACTGGTGAGAGCGAAAAATACCATTTTTAGGCAATGTTGGAGAGAGTCATAGAGAAGGCTTTGCTTTTAACTTCATCATAGGCCCCAAGTGTGTTCATATGTTTGTTGTAGTGGACAAAATGGTCCTTCAAGTCATCTATTCCACTGTAAGACAACTTAGGGAATTTAAAGGTGGCCAAAGGTTATGAACCAAAACTGACGGGGTCAAAGGTTCATTGGCATAAATCCATAAAGCTTTATAAGACTTAGAACCCTTGACCTTTTGCAGCAACTTCAACTTGAAAGCTACTATCTGTTTTTCAATAGAGGTTACTTTGCTGCGGACTTGACCACGCCCCGGCGTGCATGTATCGAGGCTGAAAATCAATACAAAATAGTCAATAATAGGGTGGTATACTACAAGTGTGACAGGTCAAGTTGTAATATTTTTAATGTTACAATGGAACACTCAAGCATTCAAAGGATCAAACCCAAGAGAGTTCAAGGACAAAGTGATTCCTATGCAATAAGCATGCAAATGGAAAGTCTCGCTAACTATTAGCTAAGTATCATATTACGACAATTCATAGTCAAGGGTAATTTATACTTATCGGTTACCCAACACTATGTAGAACCAAATTATAAAACAAGAAAAATTACACAATTAATTAACTTCCATGTTGTTAATTAGTCTTTGGATTAGGGATCTAAGAGGCTTAAACTTTTAATTAGCTCAATTTCACCTTTCAGTCACCATGTTACCAAATTAGAAGATTTAGTCCATTTTATCTCTCAATCTCACTAAACTAACTCGGACTAAACTAATCGATGTTTAAAAAGATCTCTCAATCTCACCTATCTATATATTCCTTTAAAGGCATCAATTATAAGTTTTGAAGTTTATTCAATTTAGTCTAGTTTTTAGAATTTAATCATTGTACCAAAAACCAACCAAACAACCATCAACCAACCACCATAAATTTAGCTACTCCCATCATTCCAATACAAATAAAAACCCAATAAGCATTCAAACCATACATCAGATTAAGCACAAAAGTAAGGTTTAAAAAAATCTTAGTGATTTCTTGATGGTTGTCTGGAGAAGATGAAGATGGCAACAAATGTGGGTGAAAAATAACTCTAAAGTTTAGATTTTCATCTAAGAAAATGAAATGGAGCTGAGCTGAGCTATATTAATGGCTAAGGATTAAACTAAAAATACAAGTAGATTTGGAGTGCTAAAGTGCAAATAAAACCAAGCTACAGTAAAAGCTAACTAACTAACATCAAAACCAAAAAAAGCTTAAACTAAACCCTAAAAAAAATCTTAAATAAACCTTAGAAGACAACTAGAAAGCTAAAAAGATGAAAGGAAAAGTAAAAAGTAAACAACCACTTTAGTTCTCAGCCAAAAGTGGCTTTTAACATCTAATTACAACCAAAAATTTTAGACCAAAATTTCCTTAGACATTGTATTTTGATTGGTGTTGGTGTTGGACAAAAACTACCCCTGCAGTCAATTTTCTTCTCGTCAGGCAGCGATATCACAATACCTAAAATTGAAATTGGGAGTCTTGGGGGTCACAGTGTCATGATACCTATCTTTGGTATTGCGATATCATTGGAGTTTGCCTCAATCTTCTTCACTTCAACACTGTTAGGGTTATCACGACTTTCATGGCCTCAATGTCACTATACGCCCCTCTAAATGATAATTTCTTCGAGTTCGGGCCATTATCGACTTCCTACACCAACTCAATCATATATTTAGGTCCCTATGGCGCCATCTGGCCAATTTGGATCTCAAAAGGACATAAAACTAACAAAAGCCATTTATTAACAACAAAAACTAAAAATCGACAAAAGTAAAAAAAAAAGACACCTAAATTGCATGAGAATAAGCTCCTCGAGTGTAATAGAGAGCCTAATTTGATGTATCAAATTACAGCATGTCAGTACTCCTTAGTCTGAATGGATAACTGGTCGAACATCTTCCATAATCTAATTAGTATTACTATCCTTTTGATTTCTATAGACAACTAATTGAGTAAAATCTTCTAGTGGATAGGATCAAACAAGCTGGTCTCATTGGCAGTGTTTTTAGCTGCACACAACTCTGCTATCATTTAATCGTTGTAGGCATTCTACAGGCCCAACAAGCATTGACACTCTTGCTATTCCTAAAATAGGTGTTGTTGGGCCAAGAGTTGGTTTTCCATAAGACACATCTTCTCTTGCATCTCATTGACTTGCTGTTGAGAGGCATATATTTGTTTTTGCTAGGATGTCTAATTTGGGCGTACAATAGACACAGTGTGGTGAGATTGGAAAGTATCTAGACTGGAAATATATTGGCTCAAGACTTGGTCTCTAAGATCTCGAAGAGAAGTTCCATGCAAGATTTGAGTGTCTAGGGCAATCAGTGGCACAACTACGGCAATAGCAAAATCAATTAAATGAGTGGAGAAAGGGATGTTGAGGGAAGCCATGAGCTAAGGAAAAACCTTAAGAGGAGTAACAACTGGGTGGGTCATCATCTAAGTGCTAGGAGAAAGAGTTTGGTTTGAAGGGAGCTCAGTGTTAGCAAGGTCTTTGTCGTTCCCTTAAAAGGAATTGGTAGAGTTGGTGGAGTTGGTGGGGTTAGAGGAGTTGAGAGTAGCATCTTTTCGGGTCTAAGACATTGTTCAGTCCATGCTTACTGACCGTGCCCTAGCATGCATACACCGTGTCTGAGAATCAACACAAAAAAATTATAATATGGTGGTATACTGTAAATGTGATAGGTCGAATTGTAATATTTTTTTAATGTTACAACGGACACTCGAGTTTTCCAATGATCAAATCCAAGGGAGTTCGAGGACAAAGTGATTCCTAAGCGACAAGCATGTAAATAAGAAGTCTAGCTAACTACTCGTTAAGTACCATATTACGGTAATTCGTAACCAATGGTAAATTACACGAATCAACTACCTAACACTAAGAATGACCAAATTATAAAACAAGAAAAATTACACAATTAACAATTCAAGAAACACAAGTGGTCGGCTGGCTTCCATATTATTGATTAGTCTTTGGATTAGGGATCTAAAAGGCTTAAATTTCTAATTGGCTCATTTTTACCTCTCGACCACCATTTTACAAAATTAGACAATTTAGTCCCATTTATCTCTCGGCCTCACCAAACTAACTCGGGATAAAGAAATTGGTACTCAATAGGATCTCCTTTAGGTCTCACCTATCTATATGTTCCCTTAGAGGCATCAATTCTAATTTTTGAAATTTGTTCAATTTAGTCCATGTACCAAAAATAAACCAAGCAACATTTCAATCAACAAACCACCATAAACTTAGTTACTAACATCATTTCTATACAAAAAAAACCCAATAAACATTCAAATCATACATTAAAATAAGCATAAAAAAGGTTAAAGAAATCTTAAAATTTTCTTGATTGTTGCTTGAAGAAGATGAATGAGGCAACAATGGTGGTTAAAAACAAACTAAAGTTTAATTTTTTATCGAAGAAAAGAAAATGGAGTTCAGTTATATTAATGACTAAGGATTAAACTGAAAATACAAAGAGAGTTGAAGTACTAAAATGTAAATAAAACCAAGTTATAGTGAAAACTAACAAACTAACGTTAAAACCAGAAAAAACTTAAAACTAAACCTTATAAAGGAATAATAAGCTAAATAGAAAGCTAAAAAGATAATAATACAATAAAAGTGAACAGCCTCCTAGTTCCTCATCCAAAAGTGGCTTTTAACATCTTATTACAATCCAAAATTTTTTACCAAATTACTCCTGGACGTTGTATTTTGATTGGTGTTGGTGTTGGAAAAAAACTACCCTTGTAGTAAATTTTCTCCCCATCAAGTAGTGGTATTGTGACACCCAGGCTTCGGTGTCGCGATACCCAAGACAATATCGAACTAGGGGGTATTTAGGGC